>NC_052644.1:10323835-10623835 GCF_016161935.1 Mauremys reevesii | reverse complement strand
ACCAGGCAAATTTGTTGAAACTATAGCAAAGTGCAGAATTCTCAGACACTTGGATGAACACAATATCTTTTGGAAGAGTCAATGCAGCTTTTGTAAAGGGCACTCACGCCTCACCAATTCTTTGAGGAAGTCAACATGTAGACAAAGGTGATGCAGTGTATACAGTATAGTTAGATTTTCAGAAAGCCTTAGACAAGGTCTCTCATCAAAGGCTCTTAATCAAAGTAACCCATCATGGGATAAGAGGGAAGGTCCTCTCATAGATGAGTAACTGGTTGAAAGACAGGAAAGAAAGGGAAGGAAGAAGTGTTCAGTTTTCAGAAGGGAGAGCGGTAAATAGTGGGGTCATCCAAGGATCTGTACGGGGACCTGTGCTGTTCAACATCTTCATAAATGATCTGGGAAAGGAGGTGAACAGTGAGATGGGAAAAATTGCAGATGTTAATGTTAATTCTGTTTGCTAACATTTGTATTCTCTCTCTTAGCCTAACTTTGCAAAGCTACACGGCAGTCTTGGTTAACTATTCTTTAGCGTAATTTAGAGTTTCAGGCCTCTGTGTTAATAGATGTAATATGACAATTTTTGAATGCTGCATCCGATGAATTCCAGAATTTCAGGGAGTGTTCTAGATATCAATGGGCAGAACCCTGTCAATGTTGGGTGAAATCTGAAAACTGGAAAGGGCAAATGGAGGACACATGGATTGCCTAGCACCCGGATAGCAGAGCTAGCATAGCACTTTCATCCACTTCTATAATTGTCTGTAGATCAAAGAACCAGTTGATGGCATAAATAACACCTTTCAGCATAACAACTCCCCCATCTCATCTTTGCCCTGTGTCCCAACAGAATTTAAAAATGGTGAAACACTAAGAGAGAAAGGAAAGAAGAGAGTTAGATATTCCCTCCCAGAACCCCCTGAGAAGAGCACTGGTAAGTCTGAATTCTTTGTTCTCTACTTTCAATAACACCAACATATTTATTATGCTAGATTATGAGTAATATCATAATAATAAAAGGTCAGAACCATTGGGGAACTTCAGTGTAGACACACACTACAGCAACAGGGGTTGTCCTGTCACTGTAGTGAATCCATCTCCCCGAGAGGTGAAAGCTAGGTTGACAGAAGAATTCTTGTGTACAGCTTGTGCTGTCTATGCTGAAAGAGAAAGAAAAGAAGAGAGAAAGGAGAATAAGACTGTGGGGGTAGGAAGGTGGGAATGGGGATGAATGTGAAGAGAAGGGGTAAGAGGGCTGCACAGAGGACCTCCAGCATGGAGGGGCCATGGGGCACTTGGCACGAGGAGAGAGTGGTTGGAGGGACACACAGATTCTCTGGCATATGGAAAGTTTGGGTGGCTGCAGGGAGTCCCTGAAATAGAGGGGAATGGGGTGGGGTCCACAGGGAGTTGTGCGGGAATGAAGAGATGCAAGGAGCCCCTGGTGCGTGCAATGAGCTCAGCCTGCATAAACTATGGACGGTGTGATCCCCCAACCCCAGTTTACAGGAGCCTGAGGCATGTGAGGTGCTAAGAACCCACAGCTCCCAGTGACTTCAGGGTAACCTCCGGGAAGCTGGTTAGCATGTGTGTAGGGTCTTTTCTTGTTTTCTTAAAACAATACTTCCTGAAACACAATGCACTTCTCTATCACACCCTTTGCCAAAACACACAAAAGAAAAGAAGTTTTGATTAGTACAATGTGGGCACACTCTCCTTCACTGGGTCATCTGATCTATTTCCCACCCCAGTGCACATATATGAATGCACAGTTTTGAAGAAACAATGTGTAAAATATTTTCTTTCTTTTTTTCCCCCTAGAAGCCTCTGAGGAGAACACTGGTAAGTCTGCGTTCTTTGTTCTCTACTTTCAATAACACCAAAACGTTTATTATGATAGATTATGAATAACATCATAATAAGAAAAGGTAAGAACCGTTGGTGAGCTGCAGACAAAAGCCCTTTTAGGCACTGTGACAATTTTAAGGAAATTCAAAGGAGAACAAGTGCATTTTGAGAGCTTAAAATGAGGGAATTCTGCAGAGAATTTAACAAAATTCCTGACCACCCAAGCATAGTGAGTCAGTTTGTGGTCAGGATTTATTGTCGACTCCTTGGCATAAATTTTAGACAGTAGTTTTCCCCTTTTTATGCTTAAAGATTTTGTATGTTGTGAAAACTATTTGTTTAAAAAGAACCCTCTCTGATATAATATTAAGGAATAAAAATAATAAATGAGAAATTATGATGCTGTGCTTCTTGTTTCTTTGTTTTGAAATCTTGACAGGTCTGTATCCATTTCGTCCCTTTCATCTGTCAAATAATTTTAATTGTGCTTCCAGCAAACATATACAACAAAAGACCCCAAACAATCTAGAATCGTTCTCTCTTTTTAAAATGGAGACATTTCTGAAGCAGCACGAATCTGTGTGTTTGATATTTTTAGTAACTAGTGACCTTTTTTTTTTTCGTCTTGTTCTACAGAAAAAATGGTTAAGGCTATCTTAGTTCTACTCGTGGGCACGATCGTCGTCGGGATCATCTTCTTCATTTACTATTGTTGCAGTAGGAAAATTTTCCTTCTACATTTCTAGACTTTCTTCATATTTATCACATACAACAAAATTCTGTGTAAATAATGTATGTAAAAGATAGGCTACTTCTGATCTAAACAAAATAATGCATTCCTCTTTCTTTTTTTAATTTTAGTTTTGTGTATTGTTTTCAGAGTGGTGATTTTAAAGGTGTAGCTGATTTTAGGGAAGTGCTAGTCCTGTGTTTTTAAAATTTGTATCAGTTTTATTGACTATTTTTTTAAATTATTTTTTCTATTTATTGTAGTGTGTGCAATGGTCTATGGCTATGATGCTATATTAAATCACTTACTCAGTCTTTACTGAAATTGGCATCAAGGTAAATATTTGGTGAGGAGGGGCTGCAGTATTTGGCCCTTCACTTGGAAATGGTATAAATTATTACTAGAAACAGGCTCAAGAATTGGAACCACTTTTTGACGTAGCCTCTCACATATTTGTGGTTGTCTGGCTCCATTATTTTGGTTCAGTGCATTATAGACAGACAAACTATGACATTTGTCTCTGGATTCAGATTTAAATTACATCTTTAGAAAGCAAGCCCAGGAAAACAACATCTCTGCATACCCAATTGATAGGGTGCTCCAAGACCAGGAGGAATTTCAGCATATATTTGGTGATGTTTCCCCTGGTAAACCCTATGCTTTGGGGAAGGCCTAGGGCAAGGTTTCTTCTGACACTGACAATAATGTCAGGTACAAAGCCAGCTCCCTCTTAGCCCTGATCTGCACTATATAGTTAGGTTGACATAAGGCAGCTTACGTCGACCTATCTATGTTGTTGTACACACTACAGCCTTGCTCGACTGTTGTAAGTGCCCTGCTACACTGACATAATAACTCCACCTCCATGAGAGGCATAGGGCTTACTTTGGTTTAGTTAGGGTGACGCAGTGTCCGTGTTGACAGTTCCATAAAATTGACAAGAAAGTCCTCCTGCTCCCAGCTGGGCTGCGCCCCTCATCCCTGTTCCCCGCTCCCAACCGAGCTGTTACCCAGCCTCTTTTCTTCCCTCCCAGAGCTGGATTGATCCAGGCATCCTGGCTCCATGCTTCCTGCTGGGAGCCTGGCTGCACCGAGGCTCCCAGGTTCCCACTGGGAGTTGGGGCGGTTGTCCCATTCACAGAGGGAAGCGGGGAGGCGAGAGCCCAGACATCTGACCCAATCCCATTGGGGATCATGGAGCCAAGAGCATGGGGGCATGCTGTGCTCCTGGCAGGGAGTGCAGATCCAAGACCAGGAATAGGGGCAGCTGGGCTCCCAGTCCGGAGCATGGAATTGAGAGCAGGTGCGGGATGGCAGCTGGCAGGAATCCAGGAGACAGGTGTGCTCCTGGCAGGGTGTGCACAGCCAAGTGCCTGGGTGGCTGCCGTGCTTCAAGCAGGGTTTGCGAAACCAAGAGTGGGTGGGGGACCTGCTCAGAGCAGGATGGATAGCTGGGAGAGGGCAGCTGGCAGGGACCCTGGGGTTATTGAGCTCCCGGCAGAGAGCTGTGAGCTGAGCTAAGAGCCCAGGCTCTCAGCTCCCCACATGGTCCCTCCTAGGTCAGTGAAAGAGCTCATGGTGAGGATGTGCACCACCGACTGAAGGAGGGTCACGTAGACATGAACCACTGCAGTGATGGCTGTGGTGGCTGTAAGGTGACCTAATATAGTCGACTTAAGTTTTTAGTGTCGACATGCCCACAGTGTCTGAGACCTAACGCTACCTACGTTCACAGCATGCTGGCTTTTGTGTAGCCCATTCTTAGGCACCTAACTCTCCTCATGCATTGTTAGGGAATGTGGGTGCCTAACTCCAGGTTATACACTGCACTGGGAGACAGGGCACCTAGAGATTAGGCTCTGTAATGCTGAGTCACAGTCCTTTGTGCAGCTCGCTTTAAAATATATGGTAGACTTACTACTCTGCTAGGTGGTTTCTATTGAATAACACTGAGATCCTGTTTAAAAAACATACATCACTCCCTATCTCTGGGGCTTTAGAATTTTAAGGCTGTAGGGTTTTAGGTAATGAGTAATTGCTATTTACATCACCATGGGTGCTTTCATTTATTATCTCTGACTTTTTTTTAATAGGAAACAGAAGTAGAGATCCTGAAAAAGGTAAAAAATGGGGCAGATCAATGTAAAGTTTTGCCAAGTATTTATGTTTATTCAAATATAACATATATATATATATATATGTACACACAAACACAAAGGGTAAACAGAAAAAATACTATTTCTGGTGACTACTAATTTCCCAGACGAGTATGTAACCAGTGATTGGCCAATCAATTCCATACTTTTTTGGAAATTTTAGGAAAAATCCCCTCAGCAGTTTGAGACATTAAAATTACATTTTCCCTCAATATTTTAAGAACATTGTTCCTCCTAAAGGGTTAGATTTTGACTTAAACCATGATCCTTAAATATGGGTCAGCATGTAGCCGCACTGTCCCAATAGAAATGAGGAAGGGAATGGACTTAGAAAGGAACCGCATTGTGTGTTTCAATGAGAGAGTTACACTCTCCCTCCACAAACTGCCCCAGCGTAGAGAGGGAGGGAGGAAGAGACAATGGCCTCTGAACATGCCTGGGATCCTGGGAAGGGTAAAGAATTAGAAGGTAACACAAGGTACACAATAAACTGTGTAGGCAGAAAATGGGCAAGGCTGAAGACATCTGGGATTAAATGCACTCTCAATATGCAAATTAGGACACTTGATTCTGGCCCCCATAAACTACTAAGGCAACATACAATGGCTGCAGTTGAGTTACAATAGGCCAAGGAAGGATTATCCTGGTGTTAGCACAGCATAGCCCCATGCAGCTCTATACTGCTGTCTCTAAACTGTGATGTCTGGGGAATGCCCAAGGGTGGACTTATATTACACAGTCTACAGGGGATTCTGGGCTACAATACATCCCATTTCACAGCCAATACAGCTTACTTAGGTGTACCTGAGCTACTTAGTACATACCTAGGGTCCCGGGTGGGATTGTACTCAGGTGGCTAGCCCATGCAGCCTGCCATGCCACCATCGCTACAGGCCAGGGGTAGGCAAATTACACCCACGGGATTGCCCCCATCGAGCCCCGCGCCACTCCCTGAAGCCACTGGCATCACATCCCTGCAGCCGGGGGAAGGGAGGAGAAAACAGAGGGCTCCGTGTGTTGCCCTGGTTTCCAGGAACCCCCCCCCCCCACACACTTGCAGCTCCCATTGGCTGGGAATGGGGAACCGCAGCCAATTGGAGTTTCAGGGGAGGTACCTGTAGGAGCAGCAAGCAGCGCGCGGAGCCCTGCGTCCCCCCTCCCTCAGGGGCCACAGGGACATGGTTCCAGCTGCTTCATGGAGTGGAGCGGCACAGGGCTGGGGCCAGGGCAGGCAGCATGCCCTGACCCTGATGTACACCGCTGCCACTTAGGAGCTGCTTTAGGTAAGCGGCTCATGGCCAGAGCCCAAAGCCCTCCTGCACGCTGCCAACCAACTCCCTGCCCTGAGCCCCTTGCCTGCACCCCAATCCCTTGCCCTGAGCCCCCTGATATACCACATCCCTCCTGCACCCCAACTCCCTTCCCTGATTCATAGAATCATAGAATCATAGAATATCAGGGTTGGAAGGGACCTCAGGAGGTATCTAGTCCTACCCCCTGCTCAAAGCAGGACCAATCCCTGAGCCCACTGCTGCATCCCACACTCCTTCTACACCCCAACTCCCTGTCCTGAGCCCCCTGCCTGAACCCCAGCCCTCTGCCACACCCCCTACTCCCTCCTGTAGCCTGCACCCCAACTCCCTGCCCTGAGCCTCCTGCTGCACCCTGACCCCCTGCCGCACCCCTAACCCCTCCTGCACCTCAAACCACAACCCCCTGTCCTGAGCCCCCTGCCGCACTCTGCACCCCACCCCCTGCCACACCCCTCACCCCTCCTGCACCCCATACTCCAAATCCTGCCGCACTCTGCACCCCAACCCTCTGTCACACCCTGCACACCTCCTGCACTCCCTGCTCTGAGCCTCCACCACAGCCTGCACCTCAACTCCCTGTCCTGAGCCCCCGCCACACCCCTCCAGCCCCCTCTGGTTCTCCTTCTCGCTGCCACCACTCGATTATTTCGGTGAATCGAGACACCCCTCTGTCCCCCCCTCCTCCTTCCAGAGACTTTCCTGGTGAAGCACAGATCAAATCACAGAGGGAGAAAGATTCCTTTCACTTCCCTCTCCCTTCCCTGCTTTCTCTGCTTGGAGACAACCCTTATCTCCACAGAGTGGCGCCTAGCTTCCTTCCCCTGAATCCACAGGTAAGGAACTTAACCAAGTCCTGAACTTAAAAAGAGTTTATTAAAAGAATAAAAAAAGAAAAAAGGTACACAATCTCTATGAATCCAAGATAGACATTCATAGGGTCTAATCTTATTAATCCCTGGAGAAATTTCTCCCTTTTCCTCAGAGGGGGGGGCGGAGTTGGGGTGGGGACTTTCGGGAAGGGGTTGGAATGGGGGCAGGGAAGGGGTGGGAAGAGGCGGGGCAGGTGCGGGGCCTCCTGGAAGGGGTGGAGTGAGGGCAGGGCCGGGGGCAGAAAGGGGGGGTGCCAGTGATGCAGCCCTCGGGCCAATGAACTAGTCCTCCTGTGGCCCTCCTGGTCATTTGAGTTTGAGACCCCTGGTTTAGGTTTACTTGGCCCTGCCTTAGCATAGGGGGTTGGACTTGCTGACCTCTCAAGGTCAAACCCAGTCTCACATTTCTATATCACTGGACCAGTTTATTCCATCTGAAGATCTGGTCCATATGTCCATAACATATAATAGAAGAGGGATATTTCTGGGGAAAATAGGAAAATGCTGTAATAAATATTTGATGTTGATTGTCAGAGTTCATATGTGATATTGCTGTTAAACATTCTAACCTTCTCTGTGTTGCTTTGCTTTCTTTTGAAGAGAGACTCATCAGTGGAGAAGAAGGTAGATATGATATTTCATCACTTCATTATTTAAAATCTATATGTAAAAAGATGAGAAACCAATTTCTTTCTCATAATAATATATAGAGTTCATTACGCTTCCCCTAGATTTCTTGAAAGCAAATGCAAAATGGATGGAGAGCTGGGAGAGGGCAGCTGGCATGGGACCCTGGGGTTATTGAGCTCCCGGCAGAGAGCTGTGAGCTGAGCTAAGAGCCCTGGCTCTCAGCTCCCCACACTATCCCTCCTAGGTCAGTGAAAGAGCTCATGGTGAGGATGTGCACATGAACCACTGCAGTGATGGCTGTGGTGACTGTAAGTTGACCTAATATAGTTGACTTAAGTTTTTAGTGTCGACATGCCCACAGTGTCTGAGACCTAACGCTGCCTCCGTGGGGCAATATCCTCTTGCTCAAATCCTTTCTTGAGTGGTGGCAGTGACAGCCCTTCTGGATGTTCTCCAGGAGGGAGATGGAAGGGAAGAGTTGGTACTAGAGAATGGGTGTTCCAGGAATACCAAACACACTGGTGCAACCATAGGCCTTGATCAAGGCAACTGTTCCACACAGCATCAGGTTCTGCCTGGAAAGATGTGGGATTGCGGCCATAATGCATGGATATCCTTAAATGTTTTCATCCGGGCTGACACACTGAACTCTTGTCAGGGAAAGCAATGTACCCAGCCAGTGAATGTGACCCGTGTCTCTATAGGGCTTTCCTTACCTAGTGCAGACATTTCTTTTTCTGCATGATGCATTTTGTTAAATTGGGAAAGAAGAGGTTATAGCTAGACACCTGGAGCTAGAGCCACAAAGGAGTTGAGGCACTTTAGATGCCTACCTCCAAAATTCAGGTCCTTAAAACCCTCTCTCTGTTGCCTCCTGACCCTGTAATTGTCTGAAGTTTCTCAACACCTGCATTTCCATTGGAAAAGTCCACATGATGCCTATCATAGAATCATAGAATCATAGAATCTCAGGGTTGGAAGGGACCTCAGGAGGTCATCTAGTCCAACCCCCTGCTCAAAGCAGGACCAAACCCAACTAAATCATCCCAGCCAGGGCTTTGTCAAGCCTGACCTTAAAAACCTCTAAGGAAGGAGATTCCACTACCTCCCTAGGTAACCCATTCCAGTTCTTCACCACCCTACTAGTGAAAAAGTTTTTCCTAATATCCAACCTAAACCTCCCCCTCTGCAACTTGAGACCATTACTCCTTGTTCTGTCATCTTCTACCACTGAGAACAGTCTAGATCCATCCTCTTTGGAACCCCCTTTCAGGTAGTTGAAAGCAGCTATCAAATCCCCCCTCATTCTTCTCTTCTGCAGACTAAACAATCCCAGTTCCCTCAGCCTCTCCTCATAAGTCATGTGCTCCAGCCCCCTAATCATTTTTGTTGCCCTCCGCTGGACTCTCTCCAATTTATCCACATCCTTCTTGTAGTGTGGGGCCCAAAACTGGACACAGTACTCCAAATGAGGCCTCACCAGTGCTGAGTAGAGGGGAATGATCACATCCCTTGATCTGCTGGAAATGCCCCTACTTATACAACCCAAAATGCCATTAGCCTTCTTGGCAACAAGGGCACACTGTTGACTCATATTCAGCTTTTCGTCCACCATAACCCTAGGTCCTTTTCTGCAGAACTGCTACCCAGCCATTCGGTCCCTAGTCTGTAGCAGTGCATGGGATTCTTCCGTCCTAAGTGCAGGACTCTGCACTTGTCCTTGTTGAACCTCATCATATTTCTTTTGGCCCAATCCTCTAATTTCTCTAGGTCCCTCTGTATCCTATCCCTACCCTCCAGCGTATCAACCACTCCTCCCAGTTTAGTGTCATCTGCAAACTTGCTAAGGGTGCAGTCCACACCATCCTCCAGATCGTTAATGAAGATATTGAACAAAACCGGCCCCAGCACTGACCCTTGGGGCACTCCACTTGATACCGGCTGCCAACTAGACATGAAACCATTGAACACTACCCGTTGAGCCCGACCATCTAGCCAGTTTTCTATCCACCTTACCGTCCATTCATCCAGCCCAGACTTCTTTAACTTGCTGGCAAGAATACTGTGGGAGACTGTATCAAAAGCTTTGCTAAAATCCAGAAATAGTACATCCACTGCTTTCCCCTCATCCACAGAGCCGGTTATCTCGTCATAGAAGGCAATTAGGTTAGTCAGGCATGACTTGCCCTTGGTGAATCCATGCTGACTGTTCCTGATCACTTTCCCCTCCTTTAAGTGGTTCAGGACTGATTCCTTGAGGACCTGTTCCATGATTTTTCCAGGGACTGAGGTGAGACTGACTGGCCTGTAGTTCCCTGGATCTTCCTTCTTCCCTTTTTTAAAGATGGGCACTACATTAGCTTTTTTCCTGTCATCTGGGACCTCCCCCGATCAACATGATTTTTCAAAGATAATGGCCAATGGCTTTGCAATCTCATCGTCCAACTCCTTTAGCACCCTCGGATGCAGCGCATCCGGCCCCATGGACTTGTGCTCGTCCAGCTTTCCTAAATAGCCCCGAACTACTTCTTTCTCCACAGAGAGCTGGTCACCTCCTCCCCATACCATGCTGCAGAGTGCAGCTGTCTGGGAGCTGACCTTGTCTGTGAAGACAGAGGCAAAAAAAGCATTGAGTACACTAGCTTTCTCTACATCCTCTGTCACTAGGTTCCCTCCCTCATTCAGCAAGGGGCCCACACTTTCCATGACTTTCTTCCTGTTGCTAACATACCTAAAGAAACCCTTCTTGTTACTCCTAACATCTCCGGCTAGCTGCAACTCCAAGTGTGATTTGGCCTTCCTGATTTCACACCTGCATGCCTCGTTATTTGTCCAATCTTCCACTTCTTGTAAGCTGTTCTTTTGTGTTTAAGACGAGCAAGGATTTCACTGTTAAGCCAAGCTGGTCGCCTGCCATATTTACTTTTCTTCCTACACATCGGGATGGTTTGTTCCTGCAACCTCAATAAGGTTTCTTTGAAATACCGCCAGCTTTCCTTGACTCCTTTCCCCGTCATGTTATTCTCCCAGGGGACCTTGCCCATCAGTTCCCTGAGGGAGTCGAAGTCTGCTTTTCTGAAGTCCAGGGTCTCTGTTCTACTGCTTTCCCTTTTTCCTTGTGTCAGGATCCTGAACTCGACCATCTCATGGTCATTGCCTCCCAGGTTCCCATCCACTATTGCTTCCTCTACTATTTATTCCCTGTTTGTGTGGAGCAGGTCAAGAAGAGCTTTTCCCCTAGTTGGTTCCTCCAGCACTTGCACCAGGATATTGTCCCCTACACTTTCCAGAAACTTCCTAGATTGTCTGTGCACTGCTGTATTGCTCTCCCAGCAGATATCGGGGTGATTAAAGTCACCCATGAGAACCAGGGCCTGTGATCTAGCAACTTCTGTTAGTTGCTGGAAGAACGCCCCGTCCACCTCATCCCCCTGGTCCGGTGGTCTGTAGCAGACTCCCACCACGACATTACCCTTGTTTTTCATACTTCTAAATTTAATCCAGAGACACTCAGGTTTTTCTGCAGTTTCATACTGGAGCTCTGAGCAGTCATACTGCTCTCTTATGTACAACGCAACTCCCCCACCTTTTCTGCCCTGCCTGTCCTTCCTGAACAGTTTATATCCATCCATGACAGTACTCCAATCATGTGAGTTATCCCACCAAGTCTCTGTTATTCCAATTACATCATAATTCCCTGACTGTGCCAGGACTTCTAGTTCTCCCTGCTTGTTCCCCAGGCTTCTTGCATTAGTGTATAGGCACTTAAGATAACCCGCTGATTGTCCCGCTTTCTCGGTCTGAGAGAGGAGTCCTCCCCTCTTGTAATCTCCTGCTTGTGCTTCCTGCCGGTATCCCACATCCCCACTTACCTCGGGGCTTTGGTCTCCTTCCCCCGGTGAACCTAGTTTAAAGCCCTCCTCACTAGGTTAGCCAGCCTGCTTGCAAAGATGCTCTTCCCTCTCTTCGTGAGGTGGAGCCCGTCTCTGCCTAGCAATCCTTCTTCTTGGAAGACCATCCATTGTCAAAGAATCCAAACCCTTCTCTCTGACACCATCTGCGTAGCCATTCGTTGATTTTCACGATTCGACGGTCTCTACCCTGGCCTTTTCCTGCCACAGGGAGGATAGACGAGAACACCACTTGCGGCTCAAACTCCTTTATCCTTCTTCCCTACGTTTCTGCTGATGGCATATGCAAAACCACCTAAGTCCTGGAGACCAGGTGCCTAAGATCACACCTAAGCCTCAGCAGGATAGTCAAACTAGGCATTGCCCACCAGACCAGGCCTTGCCCAAAATGATGCCAGAGAGGAGGTGTCACTAATGCCCTTATAGCCATTAACTTGTGGTTTGGACCACTCACCCAAAATGTTGGACACCCAGATTCAACTCCCTCTTCTGCCTGGGTTCTAGCCTTCCCCACAACTCTTTCCAGGGGAGCATCCTAACCACTGGGGTAATCTGGGATAAAGGTCACACCCTTTTCCTTTCAGGCAGAGAAGGGACTTGATCCTAGATCCGTTAGTAAAAGGTGGGGTTTAGACCTCTAGCTCTCAGAGAGGGCTCATGGCTGTCGGTTCTCAGTGGACTTTGGCCACTCCCTTCTCCTCAGCATTTCCTATTAGCTAGCTTAGGCATTTCCCTTCACAGCATGCTGGCTTCGTGTAGCCTGTTCTTAGGCACCTAACTCTCCCCATGCATTGTTAGGGAATGTGGGTGCCTAACTCCAGGCTGTACACTGCACTGAGAGGCAGGGCACCTAGAGATTAGGCTCTGTAATGCTGAGTCACAGTCCTTTGTGCAGCTCGCTTTAAAATATATGGTAGACTTACTACTCTGCTAGGTGGTTTCTATTGAATAACACTGAGATCCTGTTTAAAAAACATACATCACTCCCTATCTCTGGGGCTTTAGAATTTTAAGGCTGTAGGGTTTTAGGTAATGAGTAATTCCTATTTACATCGCCATGGGTGTTTTCATATATTATGTCTGCCTTTTATTTTAGGAAACAGAAGTAGAGATCCTGAAAAAGGTAACAAATGGGGCAGATCAATGTAAAGTTTTGCCAAGTATTTATGTTTATTCAAATATAACATATATATATTCAAACACAAAAGGTAAACAGTTTTTTGTGGTGAGTACTAATTTCCCAGATGAATATGTAACCAGTGAATTGGCCCATCAATTCCATACTTTTTTGGAAATTTTAGGAAAAATCCCCTCAGCAGTTTGAGACATTAAAATTACATTTTCTCTCAATATTTTAAGAACATTGTTACTCCTAAAGGGTTAGTTTTTGACTTAAACCATGATCCTTAAATATGGGTCAGCGTGTACTGTCCCAATAGAAAAGAGGAAGTGAATGGACTTAGAAAGGTACTGCATTGTGTGTTTCAATGAGACAGTTACACTCTCCCTCCCACAAACTGTCCCAGCATAGAGAGGGAGGGAGGAAGAGACAAAGGCCTCAGAACATGCCTGGGATACTGGGAGGGGTAAAGAATTAGAGGGTAACACAAGGTAAACAATAAACTGTGTAGGCAGAAAATGGGCAAGGCTGAAGACATCTGGGATTAAATGCACTCTCAATATGCAAATTAGGACACTTGATTCTGGTCCCCATGAACTACTAAGGCAACATACAATGGCTGCAGTTGAGTTACAATAGGCCAAGGAAGGATTCCCCTGGCGTAAGCACAGCATAGCCCCATGCGGCTCTATACTGCTGTCTCTAAACTGTGATGTCAGGGGAATGTCCAAGGGTGGACTTGTATTACACAGTCTACAGGGGATTCTGGGCTACAATGCATCCCTTTGCACACCCAATGTAGCTTCCTTAGGTGTACCTGAGCTACTTAGTACATACCTAGGGTCCCGCGTGGGATTGTAATCAGGTGGCTAGCCCATGCAGCCTGCCATGCCACCATTGCTACATTGCTATTTTTAGCAAGCTGGCTACATCAAAGCTAGCTTGGATACATCTACACATACTGCCATTGCACCTCCTGACTGCAGTGTAGACATAGCCTTAGACATCATGCTTGATTCTAGACAGGAGTAACTTGGGTGCAGATTTTCAAATTTTGCATTGCGTGATAAACTCTTTTGAAAACCTGGCCACAGGAGATGACACAGTCAGTCTGTCATTAATTCAGGGTCAGTTTCTGCTGCATTCCTGTCCTATTCATGACACCTCAACCTCATACATGCAACACTACACCAGCCACAGGTGGGGACCAGATCCAACCACGGGACATTTCTGGGATAAAGAACTTTTGGAAAACATAGAACAAGTGTTTATTACTTTGAATGCTTTGGGCCAGACAATCAGTTGGAGATAACAGATGTTAAGGGCTGCTATGAAGAGGAGGTGATCAATTGTTCTTCATGTCCACTGAAGGTAGAACAAGAAGTAATGGGCTTAATCTGCAACAAGGGCAATTTAGATTAGATATTAGGAAAATCTTTCTAATTCTAAAACTAGTTAAGCTCTGGACTAGGCTTCCAAAGGAGGTTGTGAAGTCCCCATCACTGGAAGTTTTTAAGTACAGGTTGGACAAAAAGCTGTCAATGATGGTCTAGGTCAGGGGTCTCAAACACGTGGCCTATGGGGCTATTTCTTGCAGCCCGCCAAGCAGCCCACGCGCGCCCCCCTCCCAGCCTACCTCCAGGCCAGGGATGGGTTAACTACACCCACAGGATTGTCCCCCTCGAGCCCCGCGCCGCTCCCTGAAGCCACTGGCATCACATCCCTGCAGCGGGGGAAGGGAGGGGAAAGCAGAGGGCTCCGTGTGTTGCCCTGGTTTCCAGGAACAGCCCCCCTTCCCACTTGCAGCTCCCATTGGCCGGGAATGGGGAACCGCAGCCAATTGGAGTTTCAGGGGAGGTACCTGTAGGAGCAGCAAGCAGCGCGCGGAGCCCTGCGTCCCCCCTCCCTCAGGGGCCACAGGGATATGGTTCCAGCTGCTTCATGGAGTGGAGCGGCACAGGGCTGGGGCCAGGGCAGGCAGCATGCCCTGACCCTGATGTACACCGCTGCCACTCAGGAGCTGCTTTAGGTAAGCGGCTCATGGCCAGAGCCCAAAGCCCTCCTGCACGCTGCCCACCAACTCCCTGCCCTGAGCCCCCACCTGCACCCCAATCCCTTGCCCTGAGCCCCTTGATATACCACATCCCTCCTGCACCCCACCTCCCTTCCCTGAATTATAGAATCATAGAATCATAGAATATCAGGGTTGGAAGGGACCTCAGGAGGTATCTAGTCCAACCCCCTGCTCAAAGCAGGACCAATCCCTGAGCCCCCTGCTGCATCCCACACCCCTTCTACACCCCAACCCCCTGCCCTGAGTCCTCTGCCTGTTGTACCCCAACTCCCTGGCCTGAGCCCCCTGCCTGAACCCCAATCCTCTGCCACACCTCATACTCCCTCCTGTAGCCCGCACTCCAACTCCCTGCCCTGAGCCTCCTGATGCACCCTGACCCCCTGCCGCACCCCTAACCCCTCCTGCACCTCAAACCACAACCCCCTGTCCTGAGCCCCCTGCCGCACTCTGCACCCCAACCCTCTGTTGCACCCTGCACACCTCATGCCACCTCTGGGGGCAGGGAGGAGGTGGAGTTGGGGTGGGGACTTTCGGGAAGGGGTTGGAATGGGGGCAGGGAAGGGGTGGGAAGAGGCGGGGCAGGTACGGGGCCTCATGGAAGGGGTGGAGTGAGGGCAGGTCTGGGGGCAGAAATGGGGGGTGTCAGTGATGCAGCCCTCGGGCCAATGAACTAGTCCTCCTGTGGCCCTCCTGGTCATTTGAGTTTGAGACCCCTGGTTTAGGTTTACTTGGCCCTGCCTTAGCACAGGGGTTTGGACTTGCTGACCTCTCAAGGTCAATTCCAGTCCCACATTTCTATATCACTGGACCAATTTATTCCATCTGAAGATCTGGTCCATATGTCCATAACATATAATAGAAGAGGGATATTTCTGGGGAAAATAGGAAAATGCTGTAATAAATATTTGATGTTGATTGTCAGAGTTCATATGTGATATTGCTGTTAAACATTCTAACCTTCTCTGTGTTGCTTTGCTTTCTTTTGAAGAGAGATTCATCAGTGGAGAAGAAGGTAGATATGATATTTCATCACTTCATTATTTAAAATCTATATGTAAAAAGATGAGAAACCTATTTCTTTCTCCTAATAATATGTAGAGTTCATTACTCTTTCCCTAGATTTCTTGAAAGCAAATTCAAAATGTTTTGCTTTTCATCAGTATAAATTGGAGTTGTCAATGCGACTCTTTGTATGGGACACATTTTCATAGATACATTGTGTATTGGACATCCTCTAATGGACAGTCTCCTATTCATGATGACCCACACTCCACCTTCCCTCCCATTCATAATTGCATAACACCCCCGGGACAACTAGTACAATTGCTTGCATGGAAAAATATTATTGAGAAAGCCCAGTGTATTGTTAGCTGCCTTTAGTGCTCTGTATCAGTGGTTCCCAAACTTTTTTCCTCCAAGGACTCCTGTGGCATCTGACTAAATTTCCTGGACCATTTTCATTTTTATACATAAGTTTCATGTTGTTATTATTATTATTCTGTTTGTTAGGTTAATTTATTATTTTAAAATATATGTTTTGTAAATAAAATAAGAATTACAATGGAACCAAAAATAAGCAGTCAGCAATCATTACATTATCACATCAGACTGATTTTCACTTTAACTACAATTATTTTGTGGTGTAGTTCTGAATGTGCATGAACTAGTGGTACCTAGGGTGACCAGATAGCAAGTGTGAAAAATTGGAACGGGGGGTGGGAGGTAATAAGCGTCTATATAAGAATAAGACACAAATATCAGGACTGTCCCTGTAAAATCAGGACATCTGGTTACCCTAGTGGTACCAGAATGCTCCTGCTGCTTCTGGGAGTGCCCCCCCAGCAGCATGACCTTTCACACATAGTGTGTAAGAGGTCACACTGTATGAAGGACACCATTCTGAGAACAAAATGGCTTCCTGCCATGCAGCAAAAGTGCCAAAACACTTTTCCTGCACATTCTGCTCTCACTGCAGTACTCGTTAAGGGACAGACCCCCACAGAACCCAGGGCAGATCCCACTCTCCCTGGAGGTCTGGGGAACCCATTTCTGAACCACTGCTCTATTTTACTGGCCTTTTCTGAAGAAGAAAAACCAAAAAATCCATTATTCACCCATCTCTACTCATAAAGCTCTTTATGCAGCCCAGCCACCGCTAGAGGGGAATTGAGTGCCCCACTGAGTAGGAGCATATTATACTGTCTCTTCATGTATCTACCACAATGAACTTGAAGCCACAAGTAGGGGTGTTTGGGGAACTTTGTCCAACTTTAGGGGCTGGTCCACTACTGCAGCATACTGACTGATTTACTGCTAAAGCTCATGCTGAAAGTCCTGGCCTCAAATCTCATTCTTGGCCCATGTGGTAGTGTTGTTATGGCTTACTTTTTATTTATGTTTTATTTTCAGTCTAATTATGAGCACACACTCCCAATAATAGAGACCTGGTCTTTTTAATTACCTGAAAAGTGTCTTACTCACATCCCTGGGATAATATACAAAGTTATTTTTAAATACTAATTTTTTCAAAATAAACCTCATAGTTTTATTTAACATGGTAATAAAATATCCTGGTCATTGTAATTGTTAATTAGTATTAATTATAATTATTTATTATTATTTTATTTATTGCCAGGACCCAGAGTTGATGAGAGTCAGAGTCAGGGTAAGTGCAAGTGTCTTTTATACACAGGTTATAGTATATCTTCATTTGCAAACACACAGGGCAGGATTCTGGTCTCCGCAGTGTATGTACCTCATTGACATCACATTCTGGGGTAGATTCTATTCAGCTAATCAGCAGAGTAAAGGGGTCATAGGAGATTCCCCTTTCTGCCCCCCTTGCATACGGCATGCACCTTGGGCAGGCAAAAGTGCAGCTGCTCATGGCAAACGAATGTTGAATAAATAAACAAGAGTATTCACATTGCAAACTACAGCTGGCCAAAAACCCTGTGTTTTCAACTAAAAAGGCTTTTCAACAAAAGTGAAAAATTGTGAGAAAAGTTTTCGCTTTGCCCAGATATTTTGGGATTTCTTGATGAAGCATGCAAAGCCAAATTCACTTTTCAAATATTTTTAGGTTTATTTAGTTTTCTTCTACTTTTCTCCCCCCTCTGCCCCGCCCCCTTTCTGAGGGAGAAAAAGTGGGGGAGAACCAATTTTTTCCCTTTCTTTTCAATCTTTTTTTTGTTTGAAAATACACTAAAAATGTTCACAGAAAAGAATTAACATTTTTTGACTAGCTCTGCTGGAAACAAGCAAACAAACAAAAAAAGGACTGCAGCACTGGAATTCTTGTTCTTTCAGAATGAAGTGCACCCTCTGAATAGTGTCTGGATAAAACCTTCTACCAGGGGTCACTGCTGACAAAAAGTAGATGGTGCTAGCCAGAAGTGCAACCTCAGTGCAGCCTTCATCAGCCTGGCTTCTGTATAGCTCCATCCAACTTCCATTGTATCATGAAATGCTTTTCTCTGCTAGTGGGCTATTCAGTCTAGCAGAGGAAGGTATAACATGATCTAGGATTACAAGCTAAAGCTAGACAAATTCAGACTGGAAATAATTAGTGCATTTTTAATGGTGAGGGTAATTAAACATTGGAAAAATTTACCAAGGGTCTCTAGGAATTAATTTTGGGGGGAGTTCTGTGGCCTGTCTTGTCTCAGGATTCAGGATATATAATCACAATGGTCTCTTCTGACGTTAGAATCTAGGAATCTGCCATGGTATACAAGTACCATTGGCTTTGATTCTTGCATTTTATTATTTCTGTACTTTAATATTTTATAAATTACCAAACATTGTCTTGGTTTTGGTAATTACATTTCTGTATGCTATGGAGAGAAAGTTGGAAGTACAGGGTTAAAAACATGGTTTTCTTTTTGTTTTTCTTTTTCAGGAAAACTCCAGAAAGAAAAAGGTTCATTTCCATTGACGTCTCTTGCTTGGAGGATGTCTGGTTGTGTAATATTTGGGGAATATGTTTTGAGGGACAAGAATCCATGTGAATACAAGAGAGATTGATGACTGTCAGTGTGTTGATGAAAAGAGACTAGGTTGTGAGAGCCGTTTCCATGATAAGACAAGGAGTCTGTAGAGTTTCCATGCTGAGAGGAGGTTTGGGATTTCCTCTTCATGGGGTGAGGTTTATTCAGAGTCCTGTCATGGCCGACAGATGAATCTGTTTGGATACGTAGCATGGGGATAGCTGTTGGGAGTGTGTGACAGTGGAATATGTGGGGTATTCCATACTGAAGGCTTTGGAAGTGGTTAAAATTTAATATTTGTGAGTATTTGTTGACCCATTAAACAAACAGACACATAAATGAGTGCAAGAAAAGATGACTACTAAAGCAGAGAAAAGTAACTTTGAATTGGTTCTTCTTCAGTACAGTTCTATTAAACCGACTATATTAGTAAAAAATCTATAAAGAAGTGTGCAGGGTTCATTATTAGAAGTATGGGAGCAAAAATATATTTTTTTCTAATAGTTTTTGAATTAATCTCATGTCTTGTGTTTGGACTCCGTAAAGAGGCAGTGTGTAACATCTCTAAAGCCATGAGAATATTTAGAATTTCCTTTATTGCAGTGACAGGATTTATTGTAGAGTTTTACAGTAGGGGGATGAATCTGGTTTGGACTCTTGCAACATTACTTGTCTGAGGTATCAGATTAGAAGTTTTTGGTTGAGGTGTAATATCTGCTAGCTAACCCAACTGAAATTCACAAGGTGTGTGAACTGAAAGAATATTTTTTTGATTTGCAGATGAACTTCAAGCAGAACTGAGTAAGTGTGTGTCGAATCTTTGACTGTAAAAGTTAATTCAATTCCATGGTGGAAAATTAATGCAAATAGAAATAAACTTCTCACAGTTAGAAATAAGGAAACTGAAGGATCTTTGTTGTTGTTAGAATATTATTTTGATAAGATTTGCTAGGAAGGACAGATGCATACTGCAAATCAATTCCTGCTCCCATAGGGTGAAAGTCTCCCCTATGCAATGGGCTATGTGTCACTTATATCCCACACATCCCTTCAAAATAAGGCATACATGCAGGGCTGTCCCTAGCCATTTTGGTGCCCTATGCAGCCCCCACCCCATGGGGGGGCTGTGTGGGGCCACATTCCTCCGCAGGGGAGGACTGGGGGGTAGGGAGGGAACTGCCCCCCAGCCCTCTCTGCTCTGCTCTCCTGGCTCCCAGCCTTGGTGGGCAGGACAGGAACCACTGCCCAGCACTCACCAGCAGCGTGGCTGGGAGCTAGGGGAGCGGAGCGGGCTGGGGCCGGATCACTCCACTAACCATGTGGTGAGTGCAGGCCCAAATCCTGCAGCAGTCCTCAGGGAAGTGGGAGCGGGGCTGGGGCAGCGTGGGGCGGGAAGAGGCAGGGTTGGGGTGGAGCAGGTCTGCTTGGGGAAGGGGTGGAGTGGAGGCAGGACTGCGGTGGAGCAGGGGCGGGAAGTGGCAGGGCTGGGGTGGAGTAGGGGCGGGGGCCATGTGGAAGAGGCAGAGCAGGGGCTGGAGCAGCAAACAGCTGTGCAGGGCTCAAGGAAATGCTCTAGGCAGCTGCGTACTTTGTGTATGGGTAGGAACAGCCCTGCATACATGAGTATCTTGTGCTGCAGAGTCCTAGCACTTGCTTGCTGTGCAGGGATAAATTTCACCCCAAATAAGTTCTTACATGTCTGTGAATATAGAATGAGTTAGGCCCTCACAATGTGTCTCTAATTATATGATTTGGAATTTGCCATTGATATCACTAATGGCAGTAGGATCACATCTTGTGAGATAGTGACTGCGTGTGGGTGTCCCACACTCAAAATATGAAATATTCTATTACTCTTGCTTATTTTTTGGTATATCAATTGTCTCTTCTCCACCAGCACCCTCCTGCCCCTCCTTGAGGTCTCGGGAGGGCAAGAGACACATTCCTGCAAAGCTTGAGGAGGGTGGGATCTCCTCCAATGCCTGTCACACTGGCAGGCCTATGGGGTGCACTAGTAGAGCGGTAATCTCTTCACTTTCACTCCTGACCTAAGGGCCTTGATGGAGCTAGAGAGGGGAGAGGATTGGTGGTGTGATGGATTCAGTCACAGAGACCCCTTTGGGACTGTCACCTGTTGTGCTCAGATTACCTCTGAGACTATTTTCCCTGCAAGCTTGGGACTCCAGAACCCTGCCTTGTTGAGCCATACGTGCTAGCGTGCTGCAACACAGAGCCAGGTTTTGTATCACGCCCCCAAAGCTGCAGGGTTTAAGTGAAAACATCTTAGCAGATTCCCTGCCTCCAGCACCCAGACATCCAACTCCCAATGGGATCCAAACCTGAAATAAATCCATGTTACTCTGTATAAAGCTTATACAGGGTAAACTCATAAATTGTCCGTAAATCCATAAATTGAAGATGGATTTCATTATCAGGTGACATGATCACATGTCCTGTGAGACCCCAGCCTCCATTCTTTTGGGCTGGCCCACAGGTACACAGGAAGGTTTGCAAGTAAACAGAGCCATTTACAGTTCATTGATTCCAGTTTAAATCTTATTCTCCTAACTCCGGAAAGAAGTCTGATTTTTTAATAAAATCATTGATTTTTATCAACTGGGACTTTTGTTATTCATTTAATATTTGCTTCCATCTGTTTCTTTCTTATGAGAAGATGTTTTTTTAAAGTATCAAAGAAATTGTTCAAATTATTTTTGTTTTATAGTATAGGAAACATATAGGACTCCTTTCCCCTCATGTTATTCTCCCAGGGGATCCTGTTCAACTGTTTCCCGAGAGAGTCAAAGTCTGCTTTTCTGAAGTGCAGGGTCCATATTCTGCTGCTCTCCTTTCTTCCTTGTGTCAGGATCCTGAACTCAACCATCTCATGGTCACTGCCTCCAAGGTTCCCATCCACTTGTGCTTCCCCTACTAATTCTTCCCCATTTGTGAGCAGCAGGTCAAGAAGAGCTCTACCCCTAGTTGGTTCCTCCAGCACTTGGACCAAGAAATTGTCCCCTACACTTTCCAGAAACTTCCTGGATCTTCTGTGCACCGCTGTATTGCTCTCCCAGCAGATAGCAGGGTGATTGAACTCTCCCATGAGAACCAGGGCCTGTGATCTAGTAACTTCAGTTAGTTGCTGGAAGAAAGCCTCGTTCACCTCATCCTCCTAGTCTGGTGGTCTATAGCAGACTCCCACCATGACATCACCATTGTTGCTCAACTTCTAAACTTAAGCCAGAGACTCTCATTTTTTTCTGCAGTTTCAGACTGGAGCTCCAAGCAGTCATACTGCTCTCTTACATACAATGCAACTCCCCCACCTTTTCTGCCCTGCCTGTCCTTCCTGAACAGATTATAACCATCCATGGCAGTACTCCTGTCCCTTTGGGGGAGTTCTGTGGCCTGTCTTATCCCAGGATTCAGGATACACAATCACAATGCTCTCATCTGGCATTGGAATCTAGGAATCTGCTGTGGTATAAAGTACCATTGAATTTGATTCTTGCATTTTACTATTTCTGTACTTACAATATTTCATAAATTACCAAACATTGTCTTGGTTTTGATTATTACTTTATTTCTGTATGCTATGGAGACAAAATTGGAAATACATGGTTAAAAACATAGTTTTCATTTTGTTTTTCTTTTTCAGGAAGACTCAAGAAAGAAAAAGGTTCATTTCAATTGTCTTCTGTTGCTTGCAGGATGGCTAGTGGTGTAATATTTGGGGAATATGTTTTGGGGGACAAGAACCCATGTGAATACAAGAGAGACTGATGATTGTCAGTGTGCTGATGAAAAGAGACAAGCAGATGGGAGTGATGGGTTGTGAGAGCAGTTTCCACGAGAAGACAAGGATTCTGTAGAGTTTCCATGATAAGAGAAGGTTTGGATTTCCTCTTCATGGGCTGAAGTTTATTCAGAGGCCTGTCATGGCTGGCAGATTAGTCTGGTGGGATACTGAGCATGGGGATAGCAGTTGGGAGTGTGTGACAGTGGAATATTGTTGGTGTTCCACATTGAAGGCTTTGGAAGTGGTTAAAATTTAATATTTGTGAGTATTTATTGGCCCATTAAACACACAGACACACAAATGAGTGTAAGAAAAGATCACTACTAAAACAGAAAAAAGTAACTTTGAATTGGTTCTTTTTCAATACAGTTCTGTTAAACTGACTATACTAGTAAAAAATCTATAAAGAGTTGTGCAGGGTTCACTGTTTGAAGTATGGGAGCAAACATATTTTTTTATTTTTTTATAATATTTATCTTTTAATTAATCTCATGTCTTCTGACTGGACTCCAGAAAGAGGCGGTATGTAGCATCTCTAAAGCAGTGACAATGTTGAAAATTTGCTGTATTGCAGTGACATGATTTATTAAAGTGTTTTATAGTATGGGGATGATTATGATTTGGACTCTTGCCACATAACTTGTGTGAGGTATCGTATTGGAAGCTTTTGGGAAGAGGTGTAATATCTGCTAGCTAACCCTACTGAAATGCACAAGGTGTGTGAATTAAAAGAATATTTTTTTCTTTGCAGATAAACTTCAAGCAGAACTGAGTAAGTGTGTCTCGAGTCTTTGAATGTAAAAGTTAATGCTATTCCATGTTGGAAAAGTGATGCAAATAGAAATACAATTCTCACAGTTAGAAATAAGGAAACTGAAGGATCTTTGTTGTTGTTAGAATATTATTTTGATAAGATTTGCTAGGAAGGACAGATGCATACTGCAAATCAATTCCTGCTACCATTGGGTGAAAGTCTCTTCTATGCAATGGGCTATGTGTCACTTATATCCCACACATCCCTTCAAAAAAGGGCATACATGAGTATCTTGTGCTGCAGAGTCCTAGCACTTGCTTGCTGTGCAAGGATGAATTTCACCCCAAATAAGTCCTTACAGGAGTTAGGCCCTGACAATGTGTCTCTAAAGATGTGATTTGGATTTTGCCATGGATGCCAATAATGGCAGTGGGATCATGTTCTGTGAGATAGTGACTGTGTGTGGGTGTCCCACACTCAAAATTTGAAATATTCTATTACCCTAGCTGATTTTTTGGTATATCAATTGTGTCTTCTCCACCACCGCCCTCCAGCCCCTCCTTGGGGCAAGACACACGATCCTGCAAAGCTTGAGGAGGGTGCGATCTCCTCCAATGCCTGTCACACTGGCCAGGCCTGAGGGGTGACCTCCATGTCTTTGAGGGCTGGTAGAGAGGAAATCTCTTCACTTCCATTCCTGACCTAAGGGGCTTGATGGAGCTAGAGAAGTAGCAGAACCAACAGGGATTGGTGCTGTGTTGGGTTCGGTCACAGAGACGCTTTTGGGACTGTCACCTGATGAGCTGAGATTACCTCTGAACCCCTTTTCCCTGCCAGCTTGAGACTCCAGAACCCTGCCTTTTTATGGCATGCTAGCCTGCTGCAACACAGACCCAGGGTTTTGACCACACCCTGCAAAGCTGCAGGCTTTAGGTGAAAACATCTCAGCAGGTTCCCTGCCTCCAGCACCCAGACATCCAACTCCCAATGGGATCCAAACCCCAAATAAATCCATTTTACTCTGTATAAAGCTTATACAGGGTAAACTCATAAATTGTCCGCCCTCTATAACACTGATAGAGAGAGATGCACAACTGTTTGCTCCCCCAGGTATTAATCACTTACTTTGGGTTCATTAATAAATAAAAATGATTTTGTTAAGTAGGATTTAAGTGGTTTCAAGTAATTACAGACAGAACAAAGTAAGTCACCAAGCAAGATAAAGCAAAAACATGCAAGTCTAAACCTAAACCATTGAGTAACTGATTACAGGTAATATCTCACCCTCAGAGATGTTCCAATAAGCTTCTTTCACAGACTAGACTCCTTCCTAGTCTGGGTCCAATCCTTTCCCCTGGTACAATCCTTGTTAGTTCCAGCAGCCATCTCAGGTGGAACTAGTGATTTTCTCATAATTGGCTGCCTCCATTGTTCTGCTCCACCCACTTTTATTGCTTTGGCACAAGGCGGGAATCTTTTGTCTCTCTGGATCCCCATCCCTCCATGTAAATGGAAAAGTTCCAGATTTAAGATGGATTTTAGTATCATGTAACATGGTCATATGTGCTGTGAGATCCAAGCCTCCATTCTTTTGGGCAGGCCTAACACAGGAAGGTTTGCAAGTAAACAGAGTCATTTACAGTTCATTGATTCCAGTTTAAATCTTATTCTCTTAATTCCAGACATAAAAATAATACATGCAAACAAATAGGATGAACACACTGAGTACATTACAGGCTTTCTAATGACACTATACAATGGATATTTAGCACAAAGCATATTCCAGATATGCCATATTCATAAGCATGCTTCCATAAAGCATATGGAGTGCAATGTCACAGCTGCCTTCAAATTTCATTTTAAATATGTGTATATAAATAAAAAAAAAGTTTTTAATTTAATTTTTTTAAAATCTGATTTAAATGAAAGAAGTCTGATTTTTTAATAAAATCATTGCTTTTTATCCACCGGTGCTTTTGTTATTCATTTAATATTTTCTCCCATCTGTTTCTTTCTTGTGGGAAGATTTTTTTTTAAAGTATCAAAGAAATTGTTCAAAATATTTTTGTTTTACAGTGTAGGAAACATTTAACATAAAGCTGACATTAAAAAAGAGAAAACAAAGAAACAAACAAAAATACATTTGTAAATAAAAAAATAGCTCCGAGCAGTCATACTGCTCTCTTACATACAATGCATCTCCCCTACCTTTTCTGCCCTGCCTATCCTTCCTGAACAGTTTATATCCATCCATGTCAGTACTCCTGTCCCTTTGGGGGAGTTCTGTGGCCTGTCTTATCCCAGGATTCAGGATACATAATCACAATGCTCTCTTCCGGCATTGGAATCTAGGAATCTGCTGTGGTATAAAGTACCATTGGATTTGATTCTTGCATTTTACTATTTCTGTACTTACAATATTTCATAAATTACCAAACATTGTCTTGGTTTTGATTATTACTTTATTTCTGTATGCTGTGGAGACAAAATTGGAAGTACAATGTTAAAAACATGGTTTATATTTTCTTTTTCTTTTTCAGGAAGACTCCAGAAAGAAAAAGGTTCATTTCCATTGACTTCTGTTGCTTGGAGTTGCCTGGTTGTGTAATATTTGGGGAATATGTTTTGTGGGACAAGAGCTGTGAGAGAAGAGAAATTGATGATTTTCAGTATGTTAATGAAAAGAGACTAGCAGATGGGAGTGATTGGTTGTGAGAGCAGTCTCCATGAGAAGACAAGAAGTCGGTAGAGCTTCTATGCTGAGAGAAGTTTTGGGATTTTCTCTTCATGGGGTGAGGTTTATTCAGAGGCCTGTGCTGGCTGGCAAATGAGTCTGGTTGGATACTGAGCATGGGGATAGCAGTTGGGAGTGTGTGATAGTGGAATATTTGGGGTGTTTTATACTGAAGGCTTTGGAAGTGCTTACAATGTAATATTTGTGTGTATTTGTTAATCCATTGCGCACACACACAAATGAGTGTAAGAAAAGATGACTAATGAAGCAGCAAAAAGTAACTTTGAATTATTTCTTCTTCAGTAGAGTTCTATTAAACTGACCATACTGGTAAAACATCTATAAAGATCTGTGCAGGACTCAGTGTTAGAAGTTTGGGAGCCATAATATTTTTTTTCCTAATAATCTTTTAATTAATCTCATGTCTTGTGTTTGGACTCCAGAGAGAGGCAGTGTGCAGCATCTCTAGAGCAGTGACAATATTCAGAATTTTCTTAATTGCAGTGACAGGATTTATTGAGGTGTTTTACAGTAGGGCGATGAGTCTGGTTTGGACTCTTGCAACATAATTGCTGTGAGGTATCAAATTGGAAGCTTTTTGGGAGAGACGTAATATCTGCCAGTTAACCCAACTGAAATTCACAAGGTGTGTGCTTTTTTTTTCTTTGCAGAGGAACTCCAAGCAGAACGGAGTAAGTGTGTGTTGATTCTTTGAATGTAAAAGTTAATTCAATTCCATGGTGGAAAAGTGATACAAATAGAAATGGTTTCAGAGTAGCAGCCATGTTAGTTTGTATCCTCAAAAAGAACAGGAGTACTTGTGGCACCTTAGAGACTCACAAATTTATTTCAACGTAAGCTTTTTTGGGCTACAACTCACTTCTTCGGATGCATAGAATGGAACACACAGACTGAAGATATTTATACATACAGAAAACATGAAAAGGTGGAAGTACCCATACCAACTGTAAGAGTCCAATCAATTGAGATGAGCTATCATCAGCTGGAGAAAAAAAACCCTGCACTCTAATTAATATGCAAATTAGATACAATTAACTTAGGTTTAAACAGAGACTGGGAATGGTTAGGTCATTACACTAATTGAATCTATTTACCCATGTTAAGTTCTCCTCACACCTTCTATGGATCATCTCAATTATCACTTCAAAGGTTTTTTTTCTCCTGCTGATGATAGCTCATCTCAATTGATTGGACTCTTACAATTGGTATGCATACTTCCACCTTTTCATGTTCTCTGTATGTATAAATATCTTCTGTCTGTGTGTTCCATTCTATGCATCCTAATAAGTGATCTATAGCCCACAAAAGCTTATGCTGAAATAAATTTGTTAGTCTCTAAGGTGCCACAAGTACTCCTGTTCTTTTTACAAATAGAAATGAAGTTCTCACAGTTAGAAATAAGGGAACTGAAGGATCTTTGTTGTTGTTAGAATATTATTTTGATAAAATTTGCTAGGATGGAGGGGTGAACACTACATACCTATTCCAGCTCCCACTGGGTGAATTTCTCTCCTATGCAGATGAGCTGTGTGTCACTTATATCCCACACATTCCTTCAAAATATGGCATAGGTCTGTATGTTGTGCTGCAGATTCCTAGCACTTCCTTGCTGGCCAGGGATATATTTCACCCCAAATAAGTCCTTACATGTCTATGAATATAGAGGGAGTTAGGCCCTGACAACATGTCTCTAAATATGTGATTTGAAATTTGCCATTGATGCTAATAATGACAGTAGGATCACTCCCTGTGAGATAGTGACTGGGTGTGGGTGTCTCACACTCAAAATAGGAAATATTCTATTACCCTTGCTGATTTTTTGGTATATCAGTTGTGTCTTCTCCACCATCACCCCCCTGTCCCCCCTGAGGTCTGGAGAGGGCAAGACACACACTCCTGCAAAGCTTGAAGAGTGTGGGAGCCCCTCCAATGCCTCTCACACTGGCCACACCTGAGAGGTGCAAAGATATGTCTTTGCAGGCTGGTAGAGAAGGAATCTCTTCTCTTCCACTCCTAAGCTAAGGGTCTTGATGGAGATAGAGAGGGGAGAGGAGCAGTAGAGACCACATGGATTGGTGCCTTCCTTTCAGGCACAGTAATGAAAGGGCTGAGGACTTCAGGAGCACTCCCACCTTTTTGGTACAGTGAGATGGGAACACAGAAGCCTTCTTCATTTGCTGAGGAAAGAGATCGTCTCTCAGTATGGGCAGCAGCTCTGATAGGCTGTAAGCCAAATGAGTTGGGCAGGTAGCCAATCAGAGTGGGGTTTCCTTATAGAAACATCTGAAAACCTGTGCATTATGGGGAAATCCCATAGACCTGGCAAATTAGAGGTCATCTGAAATCCCACAGAACTGGCAGGTCTGAGTTAATTTGATTTTGAAAGGTGTTGGCCTGTTGAAATATCAGTAAGTAGAGGTACAACATTATCACACAAATATCTGATTCCCTTGGTTATCTTTGTGCAATGATATTTTTGTATCTCATCCACTCTCCTGCCTCACCACCTTTAAACACCCTCCTCTCTAGGTTATTTGGAGGGAGCTGGGCTGGGTCTCTTGTATTCCCCTTCGTCTATCTCCCTTGCTGCTGTAGCCCATTTTCATCTCTCTCATAGCAGGGAAGACAGCAGCTCCAGGCAGAAATAATGCAGCTCCCCACATTCCCAGCATCGCCACACATATTTGTGGTCTCCTGCCTCTGCTTGAGACTGAGGTATGGATGGAACATACCTAGTGACTCCATGAGAGCCACATATGGGGCCCAAAAGTGTAAAATAACCACAGTGTGCGCGTACCATCAATGTGCTTTACTTTCTCTTTTCTGCACAAGTGCATCACTCTGTGTTGTGTCTGATGATCTCAGTTATCTGCAGTATAGTTGTAACCATATTGGTCCCAGGATATTAGAGAGATAAGGTGGGTGAATTTGGTCCAATAAAATATATTACCTTTGATAATTATCATCAACCTGACAAAAGGTGGAAAATAGGTAATAGATGCTCCTTTTGAATTCAATGTCTGTTGTTTCTCACTTTCATTTCAGATTGCAGAATGATTTGCAAGTATGCAGGTAACAGAATACACATTTCTCCTGGTAATCAGAAATCATCCTCATAATTAAAAAAATCCTAGAAACAGAACATATTGCTATCATGGAGATAACAACTGGAGCTTTACTCTATTTCCTCTCAGGCCTTACTTGTTCTGTTCTTTCTACCACTGTAACTTATATCAGAATCTGGCACAATACATTTGAGTAGCAACAAGATAAACATTTCAGGACCCCTCCCATTTCTCAGTACAGTTCAATCAAATATCACATCTCTAAAATATGTCACTAACCACATTGTCAGAATAGAACAAAACCCGATATCAGTGGGAGTTTTGCCTGAGTAAGGACAGCAGGAATTGGCCCAAAAGCCATATCTCCCAAGTTTCAGTTTTTGCTTTCATGAGGGAAAGTATTCTTGAATCCAAATCTCTCTTTGCAGATAACATCACTTTTGATGCAGGCACAGCCCACCCCAACCTCTCCATTGCTAGGGATCAGAAGAGTTTGAAACATGAAGCCCAACCTCAAAAAGTTCCATCAACTCCAGAGAGGTTCGATTCAACTGTGTGTGTGTTGGGCTTGGAAGGATTCTCCTCTGGAAAGCACTACTGGGAGGTGGAAGTTGTGAGCAGCTCTGACTGGGACCTGGGAGTGGCCAAAATATCAATACAGAGAAAAGGAAAACTTTCCCTGTCCCCTAAAGAGGGATTCTGGGCTCTGGGTCTGAGTGGGAGGGATTATTGGGCAAAAACAGATCCATGGACCCGGGTCATGGTGCAGAAAAAGCCCAAGAAAATTGGAGTTTACCTTAGTTATCAAGATGGGCAGGTGACTTTCTTCAATGTAACTGACAGGTCTGTGTTGTTCACATTTAATGATTGTTCATTCTCAGGCACTGTTTATCCATTTTTTAAAAATTCACACAAAGAAACAACAATGACAATTTGTTCTATAACAGAAGAAGAATGAGCTTAATGTGTCACTGCCACTCACTCATCCCACCGTATCTATGAAATCAAATTTCCCATCAATGAATTTGAATTTCACTTTGTCTCTATATTATCCATAGTGCCATCTCTAAAACAGGACCATTATTCAATTTATGGCTATGAACCTATAACATCAAATTTCCCTCAAAAAATTTTGAACTGTAGTTTTTACTCTGTGCTTTGTGAGCTTCCATCTTAATTACTTGCTTTCAGCCACAAATGATCTCGTTTGTCACTTCTGAAAAATATTATTATTTGACTAGGCTGTTAAGGAAAAGATATTATGTTGCAGATCTTCAAATGAAATCAGCACCAAAATTAGGTTTTCAAGATTTCAATATTTTCAAGAGCTCAGCTGCCCTTTACCCAGCATGAAGAGCTTCTTCGAAAACCTGAGAATAACTGTCACAGTGAGAGCTGCTGGGTGGATATTACTGGGAAAAAAAACCCATCCTATCTCGCACAGTCATCTTTATCTCAGAGACACACCATCACCAAACGTATTACATAACTGGCCTGTGTAGCTACAAAGTGAGATAAGGGAATATAAAATAATGCCCATCTCTCTACACAGCTACACAAGATTTACTGTCATAGTTACAAGGCAGATGAACCACTGACCTTTTTCTAGTCCCTCTGAGAGCTCCCACTGTCATAGGTTTATTCCCCACTTTGAACTTTAGCGTCCAAAAGATGGGAACCTGCATGGATCCTTCTAAGCTTAAATCCTAGCTTAGATCTGGTTCTTGCTGCCACCAGCCAGGTTTCAGTGTCTGGCACACTCTCTGTTCCCCCAAAACTTTCCCTGGGGAACACAGATCCAAACTCATTGGATCTTAACACAAAGGGAAAAAACCATTCCCCCCTACATTCTTCCCCCTCCCCTAGTCATTGGGAGAGATTACCTTGATTCAACCCCTTGAATCTAAACAAAGAGGGATTCACCTCCCCCCCCTCACCTGTCCCTGGTGAGTCAAACTAATCCCCTGAGGTTTTAAACAAGGGAAAAAATCAATCAGGTTCTTAAAAAGAGAAGCTTTTAATTAAAAAAAGAAAAAAGTAAAAAACTATCTCTGTAAAATCAGGATGGAAGTTTACAGGGTACAGCTTATGAAACTAGAGAGCTAGTATCAGGACAAAGACAGCAACCAAAAATAAAATAAAATAGGGTTCCAGCAAACACACATTTGCAAATACAGAAATTAATTAGAAGACTAATCCGCCTTTCTAATACTCACTATACTGAATAGAAGAAAATACTTCAGGAAGCTTGGAGAGCCTGGCTATACGTCTGGCCCCTCTTAGATCCAAAGAGAGAACAGCCCCCAAAACAAAGAACATAAACAAAGACTTCCCTCCACAGAGATTTGAAATTATCTTGTCCCTTGATTGGTCCTCTGGTCAGGTGTCCGTCAGTTTTACTGAGCTTGTTAACCCTTTATTATCTCTTTATGAGGTCTCTTCGCCTTACCTGTCTCAGCATGGAATCTCATGAGTTTTCAGCTCTTACATGGGGGGGTCTGACTATAGTAACCTGGTCATACCATCCACCCATCAGCCCCATCTCAGATTGGGCACCTGCTTGATTCCTCCTTTCAGGAAACTGATCAATAATGACCAAAAGCCTTTTAAAAATCTAAGCATTTTTATTTTGCAGTTGTGTAGTATATAGAGTAATATCCCTTTAAATCATCTATGAGATCTCTGTTTGTGTTCATCTTAGTCTCTGAACTGGAAGCTGACAGAAACCAGTCAGCGCAGCAATATGTATGGATCTAGGCCATACAAGCTTGTGTATATTTAGAAAACTCATTTCTTTGGAATAAACTTGTTTCTTTGGAATATTTGGAGCCCCTGTTGTTTCTTCATATTGTTTTGGCTTTGTAAGGAGCAGATGACACAATGATTGGTAACCAGGGGGAAAGCCCAATCCCAGAGTACAGTGGAAAAGAGAATAACTGCAGAGTCCTAAACTAAAAGGAAACCACAGCCACTTGAACCATGTGAAAACTGATCATTCCAGGAAAAAACAAAGGATTTATAAAAGTGTGTCTGTTTGGGGAAAATTGATTTGTTTGATAGGTGGGTCGGCCCTCTATTGAGCTGTGATGAGAGAGTGGAACACATTGTGATAGCTAATGGTATCAGTGTTGAGCAAAAGGTGTCAATTTGACTGAGTGTAATGAGGACTAAAGCCTACAACATGCCATGTAGCCTGACAGCTCCTGCTGAACCAGCAGACAGAGCATTTGCTGAGATTGTGGAAATTCTCCAAAATTGCCTCTTAACAAAGCCATTGGCGATTGCAGAGCGTTTCTGATTTTAAGACTTTAAATGATGTAATTGTGTAATAAGCAAAATGAAGAAATCCAAAACAAATTATTAACTGAGGCTAATTGGACCATACAACATGCACTAGAACTTGCTGTATCAATGGAAACTGATACTGAAGACATCATGGAGCTGCAATCACGGCACGTGATCTGCTCGGTAAACAAACTGGCAGTAAAGTGGAAGCACAACATGGACAGTGCTAACACAAAAACTGTGCTTTCTTTTGGAAAACAATCTCACGTGCAACTGACTGTTGGTTTAAGGACAAAACCTGTAGAAACTGCAACAAACAGTCTCACACAGTTATATGGAAGTCCGTGAACAATGCACAATAATTACAACACAAGGGCACTATACCAGAGGATTCTGGATGCATTAGCATGCAGGTGACAACATGGTGCCCACTGAGAATGTTATAACATCCCTATGACTCTTTAGTTTAGAAGACAATACATGACTAGATAGTAAAGGGTATTCCTGGCACTGGTGTTAGTTGGACAATAGTTGGTCATGGGACCTGGTGATTAAGAACACAATGGAAACCTCCCAAGGTACCTATGAGGCTGTCTGACTTTGGGCTTAGAGCAAACAAGGAAAATTGGATATTTATAGATTCAGTTGTGTACTGCAGGCCCACCCTTGATAGAGATGGTTTGTGTTAATCACAGCACACAGCTGAAGCTGTCCTTGTGGCACCTTATCCATAACATGTGTCACAATTGTGGCCCTTTGTGGGGATGGTCAGTTATGATTGTCATAGATCAGGACAAATGCACCTGTATTTCCCCTCGGCGGCCCAGCAAAGGCACCCAATCTTAGGCTTCCGGCTCCCCAGCCATAATTTCTCTTGGACAGAAACCCACCTCTCTCTGATCCTTCTCACCAGGTTATCTCCAAGCTGCACAGTTCCCTGCCTTCCCTGTGTATTTCCCAGCCCAGCGAGATGGCCCAGGGACCCCTGCTTGCTTTGTCTTCTGAAACAGCTATTCGGTGGTACTGCCACAGTTATAAGGTATCACATAGCACGTTGTATGCAAGCCTCTTTTATCTTTAAGGTAAAAAGCATTAAAGAGAAAACACATTAAAAACAATAAAATAACGTACACAGATGCTAATAAGCTTATCAGCGTTCAACCCCAACTCCGGCATGGATTCTGGCAGGAGTGGTCCTTCAAACCCTCGCCCAAGTGGATTCCTTTGTGGTCACAAGTTCATCACAGCTTCAGCCCCTCAGTCTTATGTCACTGCATTAGGCAAAGTCCTTTCAATCCTTTCTTAAGGACTGAGGCAGTCAGTGGGCTAGAGGTCCTGCCCATGTTCAGGATCAGGGAAAAAGTACCCAGTCTAAACAGGTTATTTATCCAAAAATCTTTTCTTTGTCTGTTGGTCCCTGGACATCCGGTTTGAACTAGTATAGGCACACCTCCCCAGTGAGGTGGCTTCAATGACTGGCCTCAGAGGGGAAAATTTGTATTTCCAGTACCCCAAAGAATTTCCTAGGAAATCCACTTCAAATGCACTGTTCTTGAAAATCCATTGAAGTTCCACATGATCCCAGAATGGTGTATAAATATTTGCATTGTTACTGCAAAGAACTGCAGAGATATAAAATTTCATTCAATAATCTTGATGTTAATTTGATAAATTTCATTCTGGATATTAAAAGAAATTTTCAGCCTGCCACAGTTGTCATAGGTTCTTGCCTAACACAGAGTTACATCCTCCACATGAAATGTTGGACAGGAATGGTGCTGGCCAACACACTATGTGGGATGGGACCAAGAAGTTGTATCCTCTGAAAGGGTCCTTACACATTATAGTGCCTCTTTGATGCTTCTGACTTCCCCATATCGATAGGAGCAGTGATTTCAAATGTGTTGGAAGATCACAATGGAAGACCTATTGCATTTGCTCCCAGATCTCTCACCTCTATAGAATGTAAATATTCTCAACGTGATAGAGAGGCTGTGAATGTAGTCAGGGTAGGCTTTGTGAACCAGGGTAGTAGAGGATAGGCTGAGTTACCCTAAGAAACAGTGACCCAGTCATCTCCTTTAGCATCTGTGACGGGTTGGATCACAGAAACCCTCTTGGGAGCTGCCACCTGATGTGCTGAGAGTACCTCCGGGCCTGTTTTCCCTGCCAGCGTGGGACTTCAGTGCCCTGCCTGGTTGTGCCAGACACACTAGCATGCTACAAACACAGAACCAGGTCTGAACCACATCCCCCAAATGCTGCAGGCTTAACTGAAAACAGCTTAAGAACTGTTCTTTTCTCCAGCACTCAGATACCCAACTCCCAGTGGGGTCCAAACCCAAACAAATATGTTTTACCCTGTATAAAGCTTATGCAGGGTAAACTCATAAATTGTTTCCCCTCTATAACACTGATACAGAGATATGCACACCTGTCCCATCCCCCTCTCCTCCCCCAAGGTATTAATACACACTCTGGATTAATAAGTAAAAAGATTTTTTTAAATACAAAAGTAGGATTTAAGTGGTTCCAAGTGATAGACAGAACAAAGTGAATTACCAAGCAAAATAAAATAAAACATGCACATCTAAGCCTAATACAGCAGAAAACTGAATACAGACAAAATCTCACCCTCAGAGATGTTTCAATAAGCTTCTTTCAATGACTGGATGCCTTCCTAGTCTGGGCCCAATCCTTTCCCCTGGTACAGTCTTTGTTCCAGCTCAGGTGGTAGCTAGGGGATTTCTCATGACTGCAGCTACCTTTGCTCTGTTCCACCCCCTTATATATCTTTTGCACAAGGCGGGAATCCTTTGTCCCTCTCTGGGTTTCCACACTTCCTTCTAAATGGAAAATCACCAGGTTAAAGATGGATTCCAGTCCGGGTGACATGATGACATGTCACTCAACGACTTAATTACCCACTTGCCAGCACACAGGTATACAGGAAGACTTACAAGTAAACAGAGCCATTTACAACCGATTGTCCTAATTAATGGGAGCGATCAAGATTTCAAGCTACCATTAATGCCCCACACTTTGCATAATTACAATAGGACCTCAGAGTTATATTTAATATTTCTGGTTTCAGAGACAAGAATGATACATTTTTTACAATTTGGATGACCACACTCAGTAGATTATAAGCTTTGTAATGATACCTTACAAGAGACCTTTTGCATGAAGCATATTCCAGTTACATTATATTCACACTCATTAGCATATTTTCATAAGATCATACAGAGTGCAACATCGCAGCATCCATATCACCGAGTGGGAATTAAATCCCATTTTGTCCAATCTGGAAAACAGTGGCTCTCCAGAGTATCCAGGCATTATATACTCTGTCAGTGCATCCCACATTGGTGGCCATGAACCTTTGTCTCTGTAGTAAGTCAATCTCTACAAATGGAGCCAATAGGGACTTTTCTGGTTTACATATTCATGTGCATCTTGGGCAGGTGAGGGGAGATGGGCAGGGGAATTAATGTTTGATGAGCCTAGTATAATTCAGGAAGTCCATTTGCTCAAAGCCAACTATTATTTGGGGGACATTAGCAAGCTTCACCAAACTGATTAGCCACGGACCTGTAGAAGTTTGGGGGAGGCAGCTTCCAGATGGCAACAGCAACCAGCCTCTGTAGTGGTATGTCCCAGTTCTGGAGGGTCTGGAGTGCTCCTCACACAGCTGAATGGAATTGTCCTTCCTCATGCAGAAGTCTTGGACTCACTGCTGAGCATCCAAGGTCTGCATCATGCATGAAAATGTGATCCCACCACTCTCAATTTGTGGTCCTGTACCAGAGCTGCTGGTTAGCAGAGACAGAATCCAGAGCTATTAACTCCTGCATCAGCTTTCTCCACTGTTACATGTCTGTATTCAGTCTGCACCATCTCCTTACCAGGGCATGCAGCCACCTTCTCTGGGCAACAAACCACTGTCAAAATGCCATTTGTAGTATCTCAACCGATAACTGCCTGGTGTTGCCAAAATGTTGTTGCATCAAGGCCAACAGCTGGAACAGGTCATCCAGAGTAGGATCCCTGCCTGTCCACCAGTTGAAATGGAGGCTGCATCCAGGAATCATTTTTCTTTTATCACTTGGTGGGCGCAAAGCACATCCTCACAATACACTGTGAACGAATTCATAGAGTTGCACAGTTTGGGGCAGCACTAAGAACCCTGGGACGTGCCCCCACAAGTCCTTGTGACTCACAAGGGTGAGTCCAGCACTGCTGTGGAAGCAGCAGCGCAGCAGTAGATCAAGTGTGCTAGAGATATTTTAGTGCATTTAGTGGGGGTCCACAAAGCCAGCTAATGCACAGCAGGCTAACACACTGTAGCACACACCTGCTTGCTGTGCACTCATTCCATAGAGTCAAAACATAAGAGACCAGAGCGGGAATCAATTAAAGCCAGGTGGGGGGACCCAATGGAAGTGATTCATCCCCCTGGAAGCACGGCAGAGCACACAGAGAGACAAACCGGAAATTAGCTGCAACCTGAAGGACAATGTCTGTTGTAACTATCAGCCCCCTTTACACACAAAACAAGCAGCTGCATAAAGCTAACCAGGCAAAAAAAAAATATTTACAAAAGGAGCACACTGCAAAGTTCTGAATGGGCCAGTCTAGAAGACTAGAGAGGAAACCATCATGTCAGAACATATAACTCATTTTAGCTGGGATGCAATTAAACAATTTGTCCTTAATGTGGCCAAGGACAGTCAAGTTTATCAGTGGGTCAAGGAAAATATCCACAACAGCCAGCTAGCATTATTGTAAACCTGGCCCTCCTTGTCCACCCTAAATGAAAAAAGTCCTGTTTTACATCCTGTTTTGTCATACATGAACACAAAACCAATATGTGAAAGAGACCCAGAATGAGGAATACAAATAATAATTCTTTCAGGCCCCTGAGGATGCTCTGGGGTTCATCTCTTTAATGTAAATCTCTCTATATATAACCTCCGTTTCACAATTCTTTATTCCCAATTTTATGGAGAGCTAGTAGGGAGTTCTATGTTTGGGTTACCTAATTTTATAAAATATGTTAGCAACATTTTGTTTTAGAAGCATTCACAGCTCCACTGTTTACAGCAGACCATAGAAATTCAGCAGGGGGAGCCCTGTAGCTAGACAAATACCTGTTATGTGTCTCAAGAAATTCTGTTCAGGTTTAGCTGACTTCTGAAAATCACCATTTTACCTGAATTACTCAGGAAAATTTTGGCAGCCTGCCAATGTCATAACTGAACACAAATATCCTAAAAAGCTGGGCCCACCCCAGCCAAAACAGCAGCAGTAATGCAGCACTGACAATGTCTGGTTGTTGCTGTGTGGGAGGAACAAAGGGCTAACCTAGGCTTCCTCAATTATCTTCCTGTGCATGGCCTCAGCAGCTGAGCCCACCTCCCAGAACAGCCCTTTTCTGCCACATATTAATGTTTGCAGCATTGTCGCAGCTGTGTTAGTCCCTGCATATTAGAGAGACCAGGTGGGTGAGGTAATATCTGTTACTGCATCAGCTTCTGTTTACAAGCTTTCAAGTTTACACAGAACTCTCTGTAAGAGTTTGATCTGAGGAAGGGCTCAAAACCTTGTCTCTCTCACCAGCACAAGATATTACCTCACCCACCTCTCCTCATTTACTAATGTAGTTAGTCAGCTAGCTAAGTTTTGGAGGTAAAAGGTTTAAATCCTATTCAGGATAGGTGCTTCTTACAGATGTACATAGCAGCATTTGTTTCTCTGTTTTCTTTTAATTAAACCATATGCAATTATATACAAAAAGTAATTACATTATCTATAAAACATTCTATGCATTAAAAGGATGTGGTTTAGGTTACAAAGTCAAGCACTCAAAAAGTTAGTATCATCTGCAAACTTTACCACCCCATTGTTTACCCCTTTTTTACAGATCATTTATGATCCACACGAGCCAGTGCACAGGATGGATGCACAGGGAGTGGAACATAAATAACATTTTTCATTTTTGTTTCCGTATGTAATATAAATAGTTTTTCAACACTAAAAAGTGTAGATGCTAAATGTGCCTGAAAACTGGGGAACTTTGATTTATGGCCTTTGAAATGAGGGACACATGAAAGATAGGAAAGGGAATACATGAGGTGGGAGATTGACCAAGGAAGGCAATAATGGATCTGTCTGAATCACAGAACAGACTAAAGGAGCGGGAGCTGCTGTGGGCTGTGCTGGGTGCAAGCTCCGGAGGCAGCTGGTATGGCCAGGCAGGGAAGGTTCTGGGGGGAGTGGAGACAGTGGCAGTTGGGAGGCAGCATTGGGGATGGGCTCACCCCAACTGCCAGCACCTCAGAGAGATGGGGACCCTGATCTGGGAGATCCTAGCCTGGCCCACACTGTGAGATGAGACCCAGGGCGAGTCAGCCCTCTTGCTATAGGGCAGCACCTCCCCAGGCTGCCTGGCCTTTCTCCCTGCAATGAGCAGGGGCACATCTGACATCCTGGCCAGCAGGGCAGGGTGTTGGGCTGCTCCTGCCCTGACTCTGAATATCCCACTGTAGGGCAGGGCCGGGCAGAGAGGCAGCCGGCACCACTTGGCGCTGTCCCTCGCCCTGCCATTGATAGGGAAGAGGGGCAGGAGATCCTTCCCCAAACCAAAGGAGGACAGGGAGGAGAAGGACACATCCAATCTTGATTTAAAAATTGTCCGTGATGAGGAATCCACTGTGACCCTGGGTAAGTTGTTGTGCCAATGTTTTGAATTTGGGGGGGGGGGAGTAAATAATCGTAATTTTTCAGCCAGTTCTCATTGCAGGCAAAGGTGTCTCTCAACTGAATCCAATGAGCCTTTGGTCTGGTCTTTGCTGGTTTTCTTTGATGGCAAGTAGAGCTGATGGAAAATGGGTTTTGTTTTCTCCCATGAGATTTTTTTTGTCTTTGTTGAAATGTTCACTAGAAAAGTTCAGCTTTTCATAATAACCTGCCGAAATCTGAAAACTGAAAACTTTTCAGCTTTTAGGTTTTTGATGAAAAATCAGAATTTCCAAGGAAACCCAGTCTTCTGTTCCAAAAATAATTCCTGCCAGAACTAACAAGAAATAGATGTAAATGAAGAAGCAGCTCTTTGCCAAATTTGGGAGGTCCATGCTCAAAATAGAGTCCTTTCCCAATATGGTTTCCTCTTTATTTATTGTAATTTATCACATTTTTTTCTGATAGATCCATTTGTGCAAGTGAAAAAAAAATCAGGGAAGGCAGTTGTAGAAACTCCAAATCTTCTAACTGTTGTTAATAATTCAGTGTTGTTTACCTGTATCCGCACAGTGGGGCAACTGGTGTGATTAAAGCATGTCCATTGGTTAAACAGTTTAGGCGCCTGAGAACAGTTTTCAAAGGGCAGTGAATAGGGTTTACAAGATCTACTGAGCTGGATATCTACGTAATAGTTCACTGAAAGCAGCGTGGGAGGTCTTGACCAAGAGCTAGCAGCCCAATGGCTGTCATAATCATCGCTAAATGTAGGCGTAGTGTGACAGACCCAGACCAGTGGGGTACAGGAGTCTGGTAGAGGGCAAATATACTGGTCACTGGATGAGTAGTTTTCTGTTCCCTGATTGACCAGAGCAGGGACTGCACTAGAGTAATTAGGAACCTGCTAGAACCAATTAAGACAGGCAGGATAATTAAGACACCTGAAGCCAATTAAGAAACTGCTAGAATCAATTAGGACAGGCTAGCTAATCAGGGCACCTACGTTTAAAAAGGACCTCAAGTCAGTTTTTGGTGTGCATGCAAGGAGCTGGGAGCAAGAGGAGGCATATTTCTGGAAGGCTGAACAGTACAAGGTCCTGTGGTGAGGATAAAGAAGTTGTTGCGAGGAGGCCCTGGGGAAGTAGCCCAGGGAGTTGTAGCTGTCGCACAGCTGTACCAGGAGGCACTCTAGACAGCTTTCAGAGTAGCAGCTGTGTTAGTTGTATCCGCAAAAAGAACAGGAGTACTTGTGGCACCTTAGAGACTAACAAATTTATTAGTATTATAAATCTGTTAGTCTCTAAAGTGCCACAAGTACTTCTGTTCCTTTTCTAGACATCTGTAGTCCACAGGGCCCTGGGCTAGAACCTGGAGTAGATGGCAAGCCCGGGTTCCCCCCAAATCTCCCAACTCCTGATCAGACACAGGAGGAATTGACCTGGACTTTGGTTTCTACCAGAGGGGAAGGTCTTTGGGCTATTTCCTGACCCACATGGTGAATCTGTGAGGCGAGCAAATCTGCCAATAAGCGCAGGACTCACAAAAGTAAAGGAGGAACTTTGTCACAGTAGGTAATATTTAAGGAATTATGTATCTCTACTGATCTGACCCTTCTACCAGATGGAGCTGGCAGTAACCAGGGCCAGGTTCAATATCTAGAAGTTTCTTTCCAACAATACAACACAGAACCAGCTCGAGCCTGCACGCAGTAACCTGCTATGGTTAAGTGTGGTGCTTTTTCCAGGGGTTAACGCTGACTCCTTCAGAGGCAGTGTTGCTATTTGTGAAGAGGTGCATGGAGATTAACCCTGTGACATTTTCCACAATCTGGGGAATCCTCCTTCCCTAGGATGACGTCTACTCATGAAGTACAATAAACCTCAGGGAGAACTGATTAATCCGGCAGAAGTGCTTGAGGTCAAGGGGAGGGCAGTCCAAGGAAACGAGCCTGGCACAGGTCCCTATGGGGCAGCATTGCTTGCCAGGATGGAAACTGTAAAGCTGGAAGTAGCCAAAAAGAGCAGGAAGCTTCATAGCACCTAAGAAAATGCCTGGAGGATTTAGGATTCTGTCCCTTCCCATGTAGGTGCCAGGATCCCAAACAGCACCGGTGTCAGCTTGTTGCCTTGCGGGTCATGTGCAGCAAGTCCTTCCCCTCCCGGGACTGTGGTGAAAATCTTTGGGAATGAGAGACTGAGACCCCAGTATGATGTATGATCAGCTCTTACACCTGGAGAGGACTGTTCCTTGGCCAGGGGATCAGTCCTGAGCATGGGCCACAACTGCTGTCACCCTTAGCTGGTAGTACTGTCTAGAGAGGGAAAACACCAGCCCCTGCAAAAAGACCTGACATGGAAACCTGTAGTGACCTTACTGGGAGTGTGTCCTGTTAGGAGATGCAGGCATATCCCAAACACAGCTGATAACAACATAACTAATGATAAGTGCCCAGGTGATAGTGAGCTTCTAGCACAGGGACAGGTACATGAATGTGACTATATCCATCCTCTACAGAGCTCGGACCCATTCATTTCTCCATCTGTGACTCTCCAGTCATGGCTCCCCCCAGCTTTACCAGTCTTGTCAAAGTGATGGTGTATGTGTTAGATTTTGAATTGCTCTGAGCCTGTTAATGTGTCCTGCCACCCACACACTTGTCCACCAGCCCTACCTGTGGAAGTAGCAGGTATCTCCTGACAAGCCTTTGATGTCCAATCCATTCCGCTTGTTCACCATGTCACGCCTCAGGCAGGAATTCCCAGGTTGTCATTATAGGGTCTCACAAGCATTGGGGCAGACAGCTTTCTCACTGAGAACCTGGGTATAGCGGGTAGGGAATCCTTTCTTCACAAGAGGGCTGGATTTGCCTAGTCATTGTGCCTGGGCTGTCCTTGTAATGTGTCCTTATCCGTCCATGTTCAGAGCCTGGGATCAGTTACTGAGCTTTCTTTCTTTCTTTCTTTCTTTCTTTCTTTCTTTCTTTCTTTCTTTCTTTCTTGTGGAAATTGATGCAGCTCCATTGAAATCCACTGCCAATTTGCACCAAATTAAGTTATGTCCGCATAAGGATTAACTTTGGTAGCTCTGGAGCACTACATTGCTTCTTATTGTTTTTAAGCCTTTATAAAAATTGCAATAAAAATATCATTACAGAGGTTTTTGTTGGTTTATTAATAATGTTTTGGATTATGGACTCCATTTCTAATAGCCCCTCAGCTTCCATACAGAAATTGTTTCAGGGAAGTCTTATGACCTGTTTCACATGGCTCAGATTAGATTATCACAATGGTCCCTCCCAGTCCTAGAATCTATGAATACACATCAACTTTATCCCCTGGCTTGTGCTGATGCATTTGTTGTCTCTAAGATCTTTACTATTCCTAGTTGTGATCATTCATATCTCAGCTAGTTGTTCTGCTTATAAGCAGGAAGCGTTGCTGATTTAAGTGTGAAGGAATCGTGTGACTGTTTAGTACACTTTAACTAAACACTGAGCTGAATTTCAAATGTCATTTTCCTCTTCTGTTACACCAGTGTAAACAGGAGCAGAATTGCCTCCTTTTCATATTGAACATCTGTTCTTACTTAAACACCACCCCCAGGACACTGCCTGCATGTGGTATCAGCTCTTTCTCCCTAGTTTTCTAAAGGTGTCTATTAACTGGACTGTCATTGGAGGCTGTATAAGGAACTAGCGGCTAGGGTTCCCTTCAAGCTCAATATGTGAGTACAGAACAATTTACTACTTTTCCTAAGGCAACTTGTTAAAGCTTATTTATTAAGAGTGTCATACCTTGGGAGGCAGTTCCAATAGGGTTTTTCTTGCACGTGCCCCCACTATGTATTTGCTTAACTTTATTCTAAATGGTACATGGGAATTTGGGGTGAACTATCAGAGAAGCATCATCCTCCCAACCTGATAGTCCCGCATTCTACTCTGGCAGTTCAATACAATGACTCAATAATGCAAACTGTTCAGCACAATACTCCTAAGGTGGTAGTGAGCCTCATGTTCTCCCTTTGTCCACTGAAAACCCTTAATTACTGCTGATCTAACTCCTAAGGCATGGCTTGGCCAGCAGGTTCACAGAGCTGCCGCACAAACAGTCACAGCTTCTCTCTTCCCTATGCTTTTTTGTTCTTTAAATTCTGTCAGCTCTGCTGTAGAAATGGTTGGGGAAACGCACAGAAAGAACCTTTTCTTACACTGTTCGCTCAGTCATTATGTGCCCGATCCAAGCAGTGCTCACTGAACTCAGTGTAAATCTTTTTGTTGACTTGGGTGGAGAATGATTCGGCTCTCAGGTGAGGAAATCAGAGAGAATAAATCTTCCTTTTACTTTAGTGTAAAAGAATGTGAATGTCGCAACATTGTGTCTGTCCAGTTACTACCAGTTACTAGGGATTAATAAATACAACTACCACTGATCCACAAGTTGGGTGCTTTCAAACAGTCCCTTGGAGGAGCCCCTTCAGTGTGCCAGACCCCTATAAGGTCCCACTCTTCTACTCAGCCTTAACACCTCCAAGATAGAGCAGCTGGGCTCTTGTATTCCTGTTTCACATCAAGAGCGCTGCACAGCAGGTCCGACTGAGATCGATGCTTGGTCAGAGACTTTAATACTCTTCAGGGTCCCAAGCACGTATTTCCAGTGGCACCAGGCTGGATTTTCAAAATGGAGCAGCATTTATTATTCAGCCAGAACTCAGTCAGGGGAAGTCCTTCAGTTAGCACAGAGAAATGAGTGTTCATTCTTGTCAAGCCAGTGTTCTACCCAGCTCTGACTCTGTCAGTCTCAGGTGAGAGCTGCTGAGTCTCTTCCAAAAGTCGTCCCTTATTCCTGACATGTCGGTCCATTGTCCAATTGCAGTTCACATATTCCACTTGTTGGAGAGTCCCATATGTAGAGACAGCATTTCTTTAATCCTAACTATTTTACAATATAATTCATTTTACTTTCACACCACTCAGATATGAGATATTTCTGAGGTGTGTGTGTGGGTGGAGGGGGTTCAGTTCTCAATCTCTTCTATTGAAGCTGTTCCACTCTGTATAACTAATTATATTAGTCCTTGGCACAGGAACTTGAACTGGGGGTTCCAACACCCTATTTGTGCACCCTAACCACCAGGTTATGGAGTCGACTCCATGCCCTGAACCTGGCCCAATGAACATCATCATTCATAGTGGCAGTTCATGGTCATTCCTCAGTGCTATATCTACACACACACTTTTTTTTACCCATTTATGTAGAGAAATGAAAATACAGATTTTTCTTTTTGGTTTTGGTAGCATTTAACTTCAGTTTGTATTGCTCGGTTTTCAGTAATGTAAGATTGTGGCACCTCCGCTCCAACAGGCACTTTGTTTTCCAGCTCATACCTGGAATGGACAGAGGCTCAGACTGTAGAGTCAGAGTCCCGCAGAGGCTGGCTCACACGGGGGCAATACAGATTGGAGCTCAGACATCCCAGAGTGGCAGGGCCCAACCATATGGTGAGAAACACATGGAGGGGCAAAGAGTGGGACTCACCCCTTAGAGGGGAGGGGCACCCAAAACCTGACTGACATGGAGGAGCATAGAATGGGGCTCAGACTCATCAGAGCAGCAATTCCCCAAAAATCTTGGTTCACTAACAGGGTCCCTTCCCACTGCAGGGCTGAGGGGGTCACTGCTGACCCATTCTCCTGCCCTTTCTGTGTGTGAAACACATTTTCATCTGGCTGTTGCCCTGAGACACAGAGCTGTGAGGTAGGCCCGGTCAGGTGCTGGAGAGGTGAGGGGAGAGGGGGAGGAGAGGAGAGGGGTAGCAGCTTTATAGAGGTGGGACATATATTGAGCCCACAGATCTGCACTTTTCCACTGGCTTGTGCTGATGCATCGACTAGGTCTGAGATCTGTGCTAAGCCTGGTAGTGATCATTCAGATCTCAGTTAATTGTTCCACTTATAAGCAGACGGCTTTCCTGATTTAAATGCCCAGCGATCATGTGACAGTTTAGTGCACTTCATCTAAACATTGGGTTCAATTTCTGCTCTCAGGTAGACAAATGTCAACTTCCCCTGGTGCCGCACCAGTGTAAACAAGGCCAGACTCGCCTCCTTTTTATATTGAACATCTGTCTTGCTTACACACCATGCCCAGGATATAGCCTGCATGTGGTATCAGCTCTGTCTCCCTAGTTTTCCATAGTTGTCTATTAACTGGACAGTCATTGGAGGCTGTAGACAGAGCTAGAGGCTAAGCTTCCCTTCCAGCTGACTATGTGAGTACAGAGCTATTTACTGCTTTTCCTAAGGCATTTTGCTAAATGTCATTTGTTAAAGGCATCATACTTTGGGGGGCAGTTCCAATATATTTTTCTTGCAAGTGCCCGCCATGTCTTTGCTTAACTCTGTTCTAAATGGTACATGGGATTTTCTGGTGAACTATCAGAAAAGCACCATCCTCCATACCTGGTATGCCAGCATTCGACTGTCAGTTCAATATAATCTGAAGAGGAAATGATTCTGCTATGCAAACTGTTCAGCATAATACTCATCTCTTTGATTAAAACCAATTGTATTTATTCTCTTTGTTCACCCCCAAACCCTAATTACTGCTAACCTAACTCCTATGGCATTGCTGTGCTAGCAGGTTCACAGGGCTGCCTTAAAAACAGCCAAGGACTTTCTCTTCCCTATTCTTTTTGTTGTTAAAATCCGGTCAGCTCTGTTGTAGAAACCTTTGGAAAAATGCACAGAAAAAAAAATGTCCCACACTTCATTTGATCAGTCATTATGTGCCTGATCCAGTGAGTGTCTACTGAAGCCAATGTGAGTCTTTTCACTAATTTAAGTTAGTTTTCACTTAACTTAAGCTGGCTGTATTTTAAAGAAACCTTATTGAAGGCGCAGCAACAAACCATCCCAATGTGCAAAAAGAATAGCAAATATAGCAGGTGGCCAGCTTGGCTTAACAGTGAAAACTTCTGTGAGCTTAAACACATAAAGGAAGCTTACTAGAAATGAAAACTTGGACAGATAATAAGGAAGGAGTATGAAAATATTGCTCGACCATGCAGAGGTGTAATCCAGAAGGCCAAAACACAATTGGACTTGCAGCTAGCAAGGAATGTGAAGGGAAAGAAGAAGGGTTTCTACAGGTATTTTAGCAACAAGAAGGTGGTCAGGGAAAGTGTGGCCCCCTTACTGAATGGGGGAGACAACCTAGTGACAGATGATGTGGAAAAAGCTGAAGTACTGAGTACTTTTTTTGGTAGCTCCCACATTGCTGCACTGGGCAACACAGTATGGGAAGGAGGTGACCAGCCCTCAGTGATGGAAGAACAGGTTAAGGACTATTTAGAAAAGCTGGACATGCATAAGTCCATGGGTTCAGATCTAATGCATCCAAGGGTGCTGAGGGAGTTGGCTGATATGATTGCAGAGCTATAGGTCATTATCTTTGAAAACTCGTGGTATTTGGGGGAGATCCCGGATGGTTGGAAAAAGGCAAATATAATGCTCATATTTTCAAAAGGGAAGAAAGAGAACCCGGGGAACTACAGCCTCACTTCAGTCCCCAGCAAAATCATGGAGGAGGTCCTCAAAGAATCCATTTTGAAGCACTTGGAGAACAGGAAGGTGATCGGGAACAGTCCACATGGATTCACCAAGGCCAAGTCATGCCTGACCAGCCTGATTGCCTTCTATGATGAGATAACAGGCACTGTGGATATGGGGAAAGTGGTGGATGTGATGTATGTTGATTTTAGCAAAGCTTTTGATACGTGGTATTTTTGCCAGCAAGGTAAAGAAGTATGGCTTTGATGAATGGACTATAAGATGGATATAAAACCGGCTATGTTGTTGGGCTGAACGGGTAGCGATCAAAGGCTTGATGTCTAGTTGGCAGCCAGTCTCAAGCGGAGTCCCCAGGGATCTGTCCTGTTGTCATTTTTTTTCAACATCTTCATTAATGATCTGGATGGTGGGATGGATTGCACCCTCCGCAAGTTCACAGATGACACTAAGTTGTGGGGAGAGATAGATACGCTGGATGGTAGAGACAGGGTCCAGAGTGATCTAGATTAATTGGAGGATTAGACTAAAAGAAATGTGATGAGGTTCAAGAAGGAGAAGTGCAGAGCCCTGCATTTAGGGTGAAAGAATCCCATGCACAGCTACAGGCTGGGGACCAACTGGCTAAGCTGCAGTTCTGCAGAAAAAAACCTGGGGATAACAGTGGATAAGAAGCTGGATATGAGTCAGCACTGTGCCCTTGTTGCCAAGAAGACTAATGGCATATTGGGCTGCATTAGTAGAAGCATAGCCAGCAGATTGAGGGAACTGATTATTCCCATCTATTCGGCATTGTTGAGGCCATAACTGGAGTGCTGTGTCCAGTTTTGTTTTCCCCCACTACAGAAATGATGTGGACAAATTGGAGAGAATCCAGTGGAGGGCAACAAAAATGATTAGGGGGTTGGGGTACATGACTCACAACGAGAGGATGAGGGAACTGGACTTATTTAGTCTGCAAAAGAGAAAAGTGTAGGGGGATTTTATAGCAGACTTCAGCTACCTGGAGGTGGGTTCCAAAGAGGATGGAGCTTGGCTGTTCTCAGTGGTGGCAGATGACAGAAGAAGTCTCAAGTTGCAGTGTGGGAGGTCTAGGTTGGATATTATTAAACACTATTTCACTAGGAGGATGGTGAAGCACTGGAATGTGTTACCTAGGGAGGTGGTGGAATCTCCATCCTTAGAGAGGTGTGATGGATATTACATATTTTGTGTTTAAAATCTATTTAAAAATTGAACAGAACATAAATAGAAGTTGTTTTGAAAGATTTACGTGGCTTTACCTTTACTGTAACTGGAACTGGGTAAACAGTGGATTTTTTTTCATCACTGGTAATTACAAAAAACTGGAAATATATTTTGTTTTGGATTGAACCAAAACAAATGTTTGGGGAATCAAAAGTCATAATATATTTCCTCTGACCCAATTTAAAATTTTGCATTTTGCTAAAAGTAAAAGAGGACTAGATTCTCAGGATGGCAGTGCTCTCCTTCTAACCCAGTGATTAGGGCACTTATATGGGAGACCCAGATTCAACTTCCCCCTTTCTCTTGACAGGGAAAAGCTATTTGAACAGGTATCTAGCATCTTTCAGATGTGTGCCCCAACCACACAGCTATGGGATGTGCTGGTGTGAGGTTTCGTCAAGCTCTCCTGTGCCATTGCGGTTAAATAATTAAATGGTCTTCGGAGCAGTTATTTGAATGTTGGTCTCACATATCCTGGGTAAATGCTCCAAGCTCTAGCGCTATTCTCATGCTTTTCTTCCTAGCTTTGGCCCTCAATGGCTATTCATTATCATTCATAATGGCACTTCTTAGTCATCATCTATCTATCTATCACACTTTCCCCATTTTTTGTGTAGAATAGTGAAGATTGTATTTTAGTGGCATTTACTTCATTTTGTATTTTCCAATTTTCAGAGATGTGAGTTTATGTCACCTTAATGCCATCAGTTATTTAGTATTCTGGCTCATACATATACAGGATGGACAGAGGTTCAACGCTCCCAGCTCATGCTGGGGAGAAGGGAGAACAACTGAAACTCATGTAGTGGGGCTAGGCATTCAGAAGGTAACAATTCTGACCTTTGAGATCTACTCAAAGTGCAAAGTGCTAGGTAGGTGTTATTATCACTATTCTTTAGAAAAATAAGTCCTTCAAAAATACAATTGACAAAGGAGAGAGCCTACATTTCTACATTAGTCTAGAATGGATTTAAATAAAAAAATGCACTAATATTTGCATTTCTATTTATAGTTTCCAGTTGATTTCAGTCACGTGACACATGCTGATGGACAACAGAACTGATCATTATTAAGATAACCCTAGTATCTGCCTCGGGCACTTGGCTTAGTGCTTGAGAGCAGGTTAGCTACAGCTGTAGTTGCTTCAGCTTTAATCTCCGTGCATGTTCCCTTCACATGCACATTCTCCATTAAAAATGTCTTTGTTAAAACAGACCTCATCTGGCAATTGGTTTCACATAGACAGATCTCTGCACCCACATTGGCTCCAGTTGACTTCAATGGGGCTCAATAAGCAGAAGGGTCCAACTGCAGAATTGGGGTCCCCATTTGAAGACAAGGGGTTCCAACTGAAATGTCTCTTATTCCTTTGCAGAATCAATGTCAGCTGAAAGGGGTAAATTGGTTGGGTTTGCAAGCTCTTCCCTTCTGGCACAAGAGGTCTCTATGCTGGATGATTTAGTTGGTGTTGGTCCTGCTTTGAGCAGGGGGTTAGACTAGATGACCTCCTGAGGTCCCTTCCAACTCTGATATTCTATGATTCTATGATTTTATTCACTACCCACAAGGTGCTACTTCCATCTATTTCCCTGTCCTTCCCTTAAGGAAGTATCATTCCGCAGAATTTTCATTAAACTCCTGGTGGCTCTCGTGGCTCATGTACAAGAAGATGGATAATTAGCACCCTGTGTTTTGTCCTAATCCTTGAATAAGGCCTAATAATAGGAGCTGGAGTCCAAATCCTAAGTACTTTCCATAATGAAGAAGTGCCACATAACACTGAACATAGAATCATAGAAATGTGGACCAGCAAGGGACCTCATGAGGTCCTACAGTTCATTCTTCCATGTTGAGTCAGGACCACGTAAACCTAGACCATTTCTGAGAGGTGTCTAACCTGTTCCTAAAAACCTCCAATCATGGGGATTCCACAACCTCCCTTTGATGCCTATTCCACAGATTGACTATCCCGATAGTTAGAAAGTTTTTCCTAATATCTAACCTAGATCTCCCTTGCTGAAGATTAAGACCATTACTTCTTGTCCTACCTTCAGTGGAAATTGAGAACAATTGATCACTGTCCTCTTAATAGCAGTCTCTAACATATCTGAAGACTGTTATTAGAGCTCCCCATCAGTCTTTTCTCAAAACTAAATATGCCCCATTTTTTTAACCTTTCCTCATTGGTCAGGTTTTCTAAACTCTGATCAATTTTGCTGCTTTCCTCTAGAGTCTCTCAAATTTGTTCACATCTTTCTTAAAGTGTAACACTCAAAACTGATCACAGTCCTCCAGCTGAGGCCTCCACAGTGCCAAGTAGGGTGGAACAAGTACCTCCATTTACATATGGCACTCCTGATAATATAGCTCAGAATTATATCTGCCTTTTTTATCACAGCATATTGTTGGCTCATTTTGAACTTGTGAGCCACTATAATCCCCAGATCCTTTTCAGGAGTACTGCCACCTAGTCAATAATTCCACATTAAGCATTTGTGCATTTGACTTTTCCTTCTTGAGTACAGTACTTTGCAATTGTTTATTGAATTTCATCTTGTTGATTTCAGACTGATTCCTCAATTTATCCAGGTCATTTTGAATTCTAATCCTGCCCTCCAAAGTGCTGGCAACCCCTTCCAGATTGGTGTCATCTGAAAATTTTGTTAGTGTACACTCCACTCCATTATCCAAGTCATTAATGAAAATATTGAATAGTGTCAGAACCAGGACTCACCGGGCAGGACTCTGCCAGTTATGCCCTCCCATTTTGACAGCAAACCATTGATAACTACTCCTTGAGTAGAGTTTTTGAACCACTTGTGCACCCTCTATAATATAGATGAATGCAGATCCTCTGAAATGCACTATTAAATATTTCATTTTTTGTAATTACAGCAGAATCTTGCGTTAATTTCTCTTCTTCAGTTAAAGAAGGTTGCACAGTCTCCTAGGCCCTTCCTACCCATATCACCTGGTAGAAGGTTAGTCAATAGGTGGAGAGCAGGCCAAATCTGGACTGCCAGATGCTTTTGAATGGACCTCAAAATATTTTTATTTATTATTATTGGGTTTTTTAATAATTTTTTTCTGTAGTCTGAACCTTGACTAAACCTTGACCAAGAAATCTGGACTTTGAAAAAAAAATTGACTACCCCTGATTCCTGGTACCCTTAGCACAGTCTGTGATTCCTCTGAAGTCTCTCATCCTTCTCCTTCCAATAGCCTCACTTTTCCTTCCCTTAGCTTCTTCTATCTGTCTCTTCCTCTCCCTCCCTCTGAACCGCACCCACAGAATTCTAACACAGCCACTACTCCTGATTCCACCCCAAAGTAGCTGTCTCTAGTCACACTTTGTCTTCCCTGGAAAAAGGAGATGTGTTAGAAAGTGTGTGAATTAACATATTTAATGAACACTTTGTTAAATTCAACAAAGCAGCTAGTGTTGATGAAGACAAACAGGTTTGCAAAAATATTAGCTGGTCGTGATTAACTCTAAGTGTTACGTACAGACCTTCCACCGCTTCTTAGGCCCTCAGCAGTTCCCCTAGGTGAGTGCCCACTTCCACCTTTTTGCAGCTTTCCCTTCACTAGAAAAAGGAGCCTTTTCTCAGATACATTCAACTCAAAACAGAGAAGGGATGCTGCAGGCTCTAGAGTTCCTCCCTCACGTGGGGTCACCTGTGAATTTCCTCTTTGGAGATGGCACTGTGTGGGAATTCCAAACTTACAGACAAATTCCTGGTAAACCAAGTCTGATCTGCAGTCAGATAGAAAAAGGTTTTAAACAAAATTAAATTATTTAATCAAGTCTCAATTTTACTTCTTAAAAGCTGAGCAGCCAGTTACAGAAAAGAGGGTTGAAAACCAACTTACATCCTCAGTGAGCAAATGCTAGAGATTGAACTTTGCCTATCCATCTGCCTCCACTGTCCTCTGTGATTGTCCCCATCCGAATGCTATCTCACCCCCGATCCAAGTTTCATAGTCTCTGTGTCTGGATTTATCAGTGTATCTCCCAGGGAGACAAAGCGGGTGAGGTAATATTTTTCACACACCTTGTCTCTCGAATATATCTTATCTCTAATATCCTGGGACTAACACAACTACAATAACACTGAAAAGCTCAGTGTGGCTTGAAAGCTTGTCTCACTTCCCATAAGAAGTTTGTCCAATAAAACATATGACCTCACATCCCCTTATCTGTTTATCTCCTAGGGAGTCCATTTCACTCACACTAACTGCTTGTCCAGGTGGGAAAGGTGACTCCCAGGGCCCTCAAAGTTAATGGCCTGGGTGATTGTCACTGTTTGCATGGATGTGCCATTGTGTTTTAATGGGCCATATTCCTGGATTACTATAGGTCTGTCCTGTTGCTTGGGAACCTCTGTTTCTCCCAGAGCAAAGCTGGTTACCTACCTCCTGCCCTTTTGGTTCGTAGACAATACGAATATACTTTCGAGCATGAAGGTTGAACATGTGTATCGGCCACTTATCTAGAATATGATTAATGAATAGTTGTTCATCATTACAGCATCACATTAGGGTCTTTGTCCACATGAGGTACTTGGGGTGATGTTAATGAAAGCCTGCCAGGTAACACATTTTATACCACTTCTCATATTCCCAACGCAAGCAAATCCTAAGGGCCAAGTTCTGCCAGTGGAGCTATTTGCAGCATAAGGGTGCCATGGTCTGTCCCTAAACAAGCATTGTTTTTTCTGTCAAAGCAAAGTTCACCATCGGGATGTTCTGCGGAAAATACTGTGCTTCCACCAGAATCTGCAAACAGAAAGAACAAACACTTATAAATCTAACCTTGGTTTATAATTCAGGGAATTGTCTGACAACAGGTGCTGACTGGATTCATCTGGGCTTTAACAGTTTGTGATCTGTTCTTCAAGGGAAAATGGCAACATGTGCCAGCTTTCTTCCCCCTTTATGCCACTGTGCTTCTTGTTTTCTTGAAAGCCTGACCTTCATTTGCCTAATAATTGTGATTGCAGTTTCAGCAAACAAATACACACACACACACACACACACACACACACACAACCTAGAATCATTTTCTATATTGTAAATGGAAAAAAAAACATTTCTGGAGCAGAAAAAAAATATGTAATGGATATTTTCAGAAAGTGCAGGCCATATTTTTGTTTTGTTCTACAGAAAACATGGACTTTCCTAAACTGGTCATAGATGACAAGATTCTCATGGACATTCTTGTTCTTGCCCTCATGCTCATAGCCATTGGGATTGCTTTCCTCATTTATCATCACAAAGGTATGGTAATCTTACTTCTGCATGGCCTCACTTTCTCTGTACTTATGCTAATCTTGCAGCTCTTACTCAGTCCTTAGCATCAAGGGGAATTTTGTTGTTTAGAGGTTGCAGCTTTTGATCCACAGCTTGCCAGTTTTACAAAAGATTATCAGAGACATGATCCAGAATTTGAATCCAGACTTTTAATTGCTCCCACACAAACACTTGTCGGTTTGAAGCCAGTGTTTGGCTTTTGGACTATGAAATTTGGCTCTGATCTCGATACTCATCATTGAGTTCTTGTGTTTGGTTATTTGTTTAAAACTCCCTAACAATAGGAAATGTTGATTTGTAATGGTCCAGGGGTCAAAGTAGTGACTAACTCCTAAGCTATTTTTATCCAAATGTCATAAATCATCTGTCTTTCATATTATGGAAACAGAAGTACACAGGGATTAAAGTAATTTACAGGATTTACTGGTACTGCTGGAGTCCTGAGGGGGGCGTGGCCTCATCTGAAAGAGGTGTGGCCTCATCCGGAAGAGGCGTGGCCTCTCAAGACCCAGGGCCTTTAAATCAACCAGGGGCTCCCAGCTGAAGAGGTGGCTGGGAGCCCCTGGGGTCTCAGGGGCAAATTAAAGGGCCCAGGGCTCCGGCCGCCATGGGGAACCCTGAGCTTTGCCGGGATGGGGCTGGGATTTAAAGGGCCCAGAGCTCCTGCCGCTGTGGTGGGCTGCCCAGAGACCTTCAAATCCCCGCCGCGGAAGCCAGTGCGGTCTGGCACGGTGTACTGGCTCTTGTCGGTATGCCGTAAAGGACCGTACCGGCTTACTTTCACCTCTGGAAGTACAGAATACAAAAAAGGGGCTTACTCATACTGCAGTTTGTTGTATGTTCTGACAAGTGGAACATAGTTGTTTATATGGAGAAGAGGGGGACTAAGACAAAATATTTAGAATGACCAGTAATTTCACAGATTAATAAGGAAATCATTTAAAAAAAATGTTAGAAACAGTAACTAACCCATTTAATTAACACTTTTTTTAAACTGCACATAGCAACCAATGTAGACTGAGTCAGACATATCTAAGAACATGTTAACAGGTCATGATTAACCCTAGAGTAAACATGGCTTTTTTTGTCTACAGCAGCTGCTGTAACATGTTAATTAAACTCTTTTCCCCAGTGTGCCAAAGCTAGGAGTGAGACTCTGCCAGTGGTGTTTCTTGTGGAGTAAGGCACAACCCCATATGTGAGGTGTAAAGGATTAGGCCTATTTGACAGCACTCTCCTCCTATTGGACTAAGCTTTGTTCTTCTGGGGGCAGCGCACTCTCTGAGGTTAATTTGATGGCGCTTTCTCAAGGAACCCAGGAAAGCTACTTCTCAGTTGGGATAGTTTGTTTAACTGAGCATAACCTAACATAACCAAAGCCTTGCATGTTCTTACTTCAAAGTCTGCACAAGCATAGCAATCCTTTTCCCCAAAATCATCTTGCACACCGGTAATTCCAGTCACAGATTTCCTGACTCTTACCTCAGACCATCAGCGATACAGAGCTCGCAGGTTAGTCTTTCCTCATCTGTTTGCTTTTCTGGTGCAGTTCCCCTCAGCAGCAACTAGTAGCAGTCCCTCAGGACACTGCCTCTGGCCCCTCAAGTTCCTGGAGAGTGTTGGAAGTTCCTATTCATCTACCCCTTCCTGCTGCTCTCTTTATTTAAGGATCAGCTAATAAAGTTCTCCTCTCAGCTGCAATGGGCAGAACTACTCAGACAGCCAGTCCAGGCCAGCTCCGCACCACTGACCCCAAAGGAACGGTACCCTTATTCCTCCACAGGTGGCAAAAATCTAACTCTAAAAAAATGTGGACTTGAATGAAAACAAAGTTAACCATATGGAAGTTCATGTGTAAAAGACAGCACTTCTGTTAATGCTCATGAACAGCAAAAGAGTCAAGACTTGTCTGAATCTAGCCTTGGATTCTGTTTCAGAGAAGTGTTTGAGAACAGGTTCTAGTCATCCAGTTCACAAGTTGTTCATCAGGAGACATGGAGCTGCAGAGGTCCCGGTGCAGCAACATTACCTGTCCTTCTGTCCCCCTGAGGCCAAAGAGCTGTTTCATGCAGATGTTGGAGTCTATAGTTGATATCTGATCGCCACTAATAATTAATTGTCATGTTCTGTTTTTAAATGTTGGGGACGATATTCAAGGACACATGCCACCCACTGAGGTTTGTTTAGATTGGGATCTCTTTGGGCAGGGAATGTCTCTTACTATGTGTCTGTTCAGCAGCCAGCACAGTGCAGCCCCTGGTCTGCTTTGGTCAACGGTTCAGGAATTTTTCTAAGGAAGCTCTCTAGCTCATGTTATACAGGAGGCCGGAGGAGATGATCACAATGGTCCCTTCTGGACTTACACATTCATAGAGTCCAAGTGCTACAATGATACTATATTGTAGGTGGGGCTGTGAAAATCCACCCAAATTTGGTCACATTTTAAGCCTCTGAAAAATTTCATTTTGCACATGATTGGTAGAGATTTTTTTGAATGTAGCCACTAAAATCTGCAGAGATTCCAGCCTCACTGAGCATGCTCCATCCCCTCACAGCACTTAATGTGGACCAGACTGTGCATGTACCATCTCCACAGAGATACTGAGCACTCTCTGAGCACAGGGCTGAGGAGTTTCCATGTAGTTGTTGATCCTAGCTGCTGGAAGCTAGAGCTCTGGTTCCAGTACAGCACGCCTGGTACACTGCCCAAGAACTGGGGAATGGATAAACTGGCATGAAATGTCCAAATGGAGATGTTCCTGCAGCATTTTTATTTTAACAAGTTGGCATTTTCTGATTGGAAAAATATCCCCTTGGAAATTTTCAGACCGATTACTTTATCATTCCCAATGGTTATTACCTGCTCCAAGGGGCAGAGTTAAGGTTGTGTTGCAGAGATGGGGCACCTTAACTTTGTATTTCCTGGTTTTCAGAGGTTACATTTAGCCACTCTCTGCTGTGAGCAGGGGGTTGAACTAGATTACCTCCTGAGGTCTCTTACAACCCTAATCTTCTTTGATTCTATGATTATGAAAGGCATAAGGCACCACGGGGCAACCTTAACTCTTCAGTAACAATGTATTTGCATATTTAATAATAATTACAATAATACCAAATGAAAGGAAAAAAGAAAATGGTGTTGTGTTCTGCTCCTTGCTTTCTGCAAAGTCCAAGAGTTACTTATTTGTTGCATTTGTAAAATAGTTATAATCATGGGTTAGCCTGAAACAAACAAACACCTGGAACATGTAAAGTTATTTTCTATGTTTAATATAGAAAGGTATTCCTAGAGCTATGCAAATATATATTACAGACTTTGAGCAACTACAGGGGATTCTCTTGCTTTGTTCACCAGAAAACATAGAGCCATCCAAACTGCTGCTTGCTGAGATCATTCTCCTGATCATTGCTGTAATTTCCCTCTTCGGTCTCAACATCATCGGAACCATCTTCCTCACTTACCGTTGCTCAGGTATGGAACCAGATTCTTTCCCTTACACACACACACACACACACACACACGCACACACACACAGAGTTACTTGTGGGTGATGGATCCAGCGATTTTGTTCAGCTCATTACAGACAGAGACATTGGTCTCACTGGGTACGCCATCTGCTTTGCCGAGTTTATACTTTAAGAAACTTTTGCATTCAAATGAATACAGTGTATTTCTTGAATTGCTCTCACATTTTAAATATTTCTTAGTGGCCGAGCTGTTAAACAGCTAAATCGAGTCAGTAGTGGTCTCTCTGGGCCACATTTTAAATAGTCTATTGATTTACTTCCATGTTCTCTAGAGAGATAAATCCTTCCAAAGATTGTCAAAAAGTTTCTTTTGTAACCATATTCTGAACCAGAATTTAAAATCTGAAAGTGTACCAATATTTCAATCTCTACATGGAATTTTCAGCTGATCCCACTTCAGGGCAGATGTATGGAGATAGGAAATATGAGATTTATGGTAGCATGCCAAGCCATTAGTAACCCCATCCCATTATCATGTCCCTCACACTTCTCTTGAAGCTTGAGGGCATGTTAGTGGCAGCCATTTGTCTTTGGGCTTTGATCTCCTTCCAGCTCTGTTTTTGCATGTTCCATCCATTCACCCAGCATTCCTAAAACGCCTTTGTTAACCCAAAGACCCAATCCTGCAGGTGGTAGTGGGGATGGGCTCCTGTGCCCATTCAGAATTCAGTGGGGCTCCCCAGGTTCAAGATCTGTTTGAGCAGATTCTATCTCAGGTTCATGGCCATGTTTGGAAAGCAATGTGCACTCAATGAAATGCCTGTGATTCCTTTGCAGATTCATCACAAACTTCTCTGGGTAAGTTGGGTTGGGATTCTAAACTCTTCCTCTCTAACACATGGTGTCTCTATGCTGGAAATATGCACCCATTGTGGGTTACTGCTTCCATCTACCTCCTCGCCCTTTCCTCAAAAGCATCTAATCACTCAACAGGCTTTTCATGAATCTCCCATTAATTGACATAAGTCAAACTGAAATGAGTCTGGTTTAAACTGAAATAAGTCTATCTATGCTGGAAATGCCACAGCTGTACAGATTTAGTGTAGACTGAATTCTTCCATTGGCCTAGTGCTGTCTATGTACAGACTAGGGTTGGCTTAACTATGCTGCTAGGTGTTGTGGGTTTTTCACACCCCTGAGTGACATAGTTAAGCCAACTTTAATTTTCTAGTGTAGATGAGGCCATAGTCTTTTGCACCAGTTTCAGATCACACCTTCTGTTAAATTGGAGTAACTCTGCTTGTAGTCAGTTGGTGACCTGTCCTTCACGGGATATGGAGCTAACTGGTCTTAACATGGCCCACCCCTCCTTCCTCATTATGCCCTAGTATTGCTTTATGTAGGGCATGAGATACTTTATATCTGATCACCACAAATAATTCACCAACTGATTTTAAAAATGGGAAGAAAATGCAATATGTGACATATATTGTGGTTTATTTACATTATGGACTACTCGGGACAAGACTGTCTCATGCTGTGTGACTGTGCAGCACCAGACCCATGGAGCCCTTATCACAGCTGGAAGCCTATGTGCAATACAATAATTAATAATTAATAAATAAAAACTTGTTATATGCTATTCTTCTTGTTTTCTTAACAACCCATGACTGCCTTCTTTGTTTCAGTTGTCAGATAATGGTAATTGTGGCCAAAGCCGACACAGATAACCCAGAGCCCCCTAGAATTATTCTCTGTTTAAAATAAAAAGACATTTCTAAAGCAGGGAAAATGTGATGGAGATTTTCACTAACTACAGGGTGTATTTTCTGTGTTGTTCCAAAGGACACCTGGACATGCCCAAACTGGTCCTACTCTTCAGCATTCTCCTTGCCATTGCAACTGTTTCCCTCTTCATCCTCATCCCATTCCTCATTTATTATCGTTGCTGCTTAGGTATGAAAATCTTAATTCTACTTTTCCAAACTGAGCCATATTCATAAAGCAGATTTACTAATACAAAAACTAACCCCTGCAGTCCTTATTGAGACTGACACCAAGGGGAATTTCCCCTGAGTCAGGACTGCAGCGTTTGACCTGTAAACTTGTGCCAAGGAAAGCTGGGTAACTACCCATTTCACACATTTTATGTCACCGCAAAGGGGCTCGCAGCCAGCCTAGAGACACACTTATTTTCTTTGTCTACACATTGCCTTGTGTTATATTGGTTCAGAAGAGATAACAGAGAATGACTGCAAACCTGGCCCATTAGAATCTGCCCTTCCAGGCGAATTACTTTGAATAATATTGAGTTCCTGTATAATGAAAAACTCAACCTCCCTCTTACTGCCAAAGGTAGGCAAGTTTTAGGCTCTAGGGTTTTAAGTAGTGGATAAGTGCCAAACTATATGTAGTATTCATATATTCTCTTTAACTTTGCTTTTAGAAAAAAGAAAAAGGAATGCTGCAGGAGGTAATATATGGGACAGATTGATGTAAATTTTTGGCAAGTGTTTATATTGTTTGTAACAAATGTAACATATTTGAATGTATGTCAATAGTATATATTTTCATATATAATCTATTATTTTCTTCATGCCTTTTATATATAGGGGAGATTAACAAGGGAAAAGTACTGAGAGCCAAAGATGGGAGAGACTGATTGGATGAGGAACTGGGGAGGGCAAAACTGGGAACATCTGGGCAAAGAGACAGGGACTGGGGACCAATGGGGGTAAGGGAGACAGATCTGATGAGGAGGTGGGTTGTGATGGAGAAGTGTGATTGTAGGTGGATGTAGCAGTTCCAACCCTGCTGGTGACTAATGTGGGTGTGTATATGATGCTGTAGACGGGCTGACTCACCCCTGCGGCGCCTCCTGCTGGTGATTTCCGGGGAATTAGCTCATTCCAGCTCTAGAGTGCCCTCTTCAGGCCGGTGATCCACCCATCCTCTGGCCCCCATGTTCCTTCCTGGACCCAGTGCCCTTTTAACTGAGGTGCTGCCCCCTGGAAGTAACCCCTTTCTCTCTGGGTCTCCCCTCCCCAGGGAACCTCCACCCATTATCCCAATCTTGCCTCAGTATATGACTACTGCCAGTCATTGTCTAGCCCCCTGTGCCCTGGGGTAGACTGCAGTATCAACCTACTCATCACTCTGCCTTTCCCCAGCCCTGCTTCACTCAGGTACCCTGTGTCTAGCTCCCTGCAGCCAGGCCCTTCTCCCTCTACAAATAGAGAGAGACTTCTGTCTGCCCCTGGCTTCTCTGCCTTTATTGGGGCCAGCTGAGTCTGTTTGGGGCATGGACCCATCTGCAGCCACTTCCCCCAATCAGCCCAGCCTAAAGCTGCTTTCTCCAGCCACAGCCCCCTTCCAGAGCTGTTTTTAACCCTTCAGGGCAGGAGCAGGGGACCACCCCGCTACAGATGCCATATGGTAGAATTTCTGCTTTGTGTTTTGTTTGCTTTTTTCAAAAAAACTAGGAAATTACACACACAAGACCTGCATTAAAAGACCAAAACTTTTGCAAAAACCAAGCACACAAAAGTTAGGAAATGAGAGAATTAAATTTGCCTGAGTAACCTTAACTCTGGGCTCCCAGCTCCCCAGCCGTCTCTTGGGCAGAGACCTGCATCTCTCCCTCTACACTCGGGATATTTCCAGGCTGCACAGCTCCCTGCCTACACTCTGAATTCCACAGCAAGTCAGGCTGCCTCAGCAGACCTGCTTTGCCTTCTGCTCAGAGGCTATAAATAGTGTAATTGCTACACGTATGTTACTACCCAGCTTTCTAAGGAAGCACATTCATTCACAAAGGAAACATTTACACAATATAAGAACCTTCATGCATGCTAATAAGCTTACCAGACATCGGCCCAACTCCAACAATAATGTAGGGGAACATTCCTTCAGCTCAGGACAGGGCCCCATGAATCTGAGACTCTCCTTCATCCTTTTTTGTGTCTTTGATCTGCAGACCCATGAATAGGTCAACCAGACAATGGGTTTCTCCTCAAGGACTAGCTTCAAAAGTATGGGTCTGGAGGTGGATAATTTGCATCCAAATATTTCCTAGGAAACCCACTCAACTAAAAGTTCAGTCTTTTCTGGTCCACTCTTTCAAAAGAGTCCTTTGAAGCTCACAGCACTTTTCAGGGCTTCCATCAGTTCTGTTTCTTCTTTAAAGAAGTTCCAGACAATCCCCCAATAATACATACACATTTGCATTTTTAATACAATTAACTCCTAAAATACTGAAACTTAATTCAATGAGGTTGAGCAGAATTCAGGGCATATCTACACCTGGAAATTAGGTTGGCATATCTGTGTTGCTCACCAGTGTGAAAAATCCACACCTGAGTGACTCAGTTAAACAGACCTAACCCATGGTGTACACAGTGCTATGTCAATGGGACGTCTTCTTCTGTTGACATAACTACCTCGTCTCAAAAAAGAGGAGTCCCTACACCAACAGCAGAAGCCCTCCTATCAGTGTGGTAGCTGAAGTGCTACAGATTTTAAGTGTAGATCTCGGTGTTGTTTCTGCATGAAATTATCATATCTGCCACAGTCCTCGGCAGGTATAAAACAAGGTGGTACTACTAGTGTGTGAATAGCAACACTAGTTCACACCAGCTGAGATGTTGGTTCATATATAATTGCAAAAGGATATTTCTGGGGACAATAGGAAAGAGCTGCAATGAATACTTCATATGGATTTTCAGTGCTCATTAAATATTCTCACCTTCTCTATGTTGTTTTGTTTGCTTTTAAGGGAGATGCGACAATGGAGAGGAAGGTAAAGATCACTACGCTATATTTCAAATGTTTATTATTTAAAAGAGCTATGGGAAAAGCTAACAAACTGACACATTCTGCTTTTCTCATAGCATCATGGAGAGACCATTATGCATTCTGTAGATTTCAACAAAACCAATTGAAAACATTTCATTTTTCAGAAGTTTAAAAATGTTCGATGTTGTTCATAGTGCAGACCATTTTTAAATAGTGACTGATAGGTTGGATCACAGAAACCCCCTTGCGAACTGCCACCTGATGTGCTAAAAGTACCCCTGAGCGCATCTTCCCCGGCAGCTTGGGACATCATTGCCCTGCCTGGTTTGAGCCAGACATGCTAGCCCACTACAAACACAGACCCAGGTCTGAACCACGTCCCCCAAAAGCTGCAGGCTTAACTGAAAACAGCTTAAGAAGTGCTCCTGTCTCCAGCATTCAGACACCCAACTCCCAATGGGGTCCAAAACCCAAACAAATCTGTTTTACCCTGTATAAAGCTTACACAGGATAAACTCATAAATTTTTCACCCTCTATTAGCGAGGTATGTACAGCTATCCCCCCATCCCCCCCCTGGTATTAATACATACTCTGAGTTAATTAATAAGTAAAAAGTGATTTTATTAAATAGAAAAAGTAGGATTTAAGAGGTTCCAAGTAATAACAGACAGACCAAAGTGAATTACCAAGCAAATTAAAATAAAACACACAAGTCTAAGCCTAATACAGTAAGAAAGTGATTACAGATGAAATCTCACTCTCAGAGATGTTCCAATAAGCTTCTTTTACAGACTGGTCTCCTTCTAGTCTGGGTCCAGCAATCACTCACACCCATGTAGCTACTGTCCTTTGTTTCGGTTCCTTTCAGGTATCCTTTGAGGGTGGAGTGGCTACCTCTTGAGCCAGCTGAAGAAAAAATGGAGGGGTATCCAGGGGTTTGAATAGTTTCTCTCCTGTGGGTGGTAACCCCCTTCTCCCGCTATGTAGAACCCAGCTACAAAATGGAGTTTTGGAGTCACATGGGCAAGTCACATGTCCATGCATGATTCAGTTTTCTACAAGATCTTCCCAGGAAAGCTCAGATGTGGATTGGAGTCTATCAAGGTCTATTGTCAGCTTAAGTGTTTCTTGATCGGGCACTTACTGAGAATAGTCTTTTCTCACGAAGCTGAACAAATGCTTCACTGAGGCTACTTAAAATCAAACAAGTACACAGCCAATATTCATAACTTCGAATACAAAAATGATACACGCATACAAATAGGATGAATACATGCAGAAGAACACAACCTTTGCAAAGATGTGTTACATGGCATATCTAGCATAAAACATATTCCAGTTATGTCATATTTACATTCATAAGCATATTTCTATAAAACATTATGGGATGCAACATCACAGTGACATTGTATGATTCCCCTCTCATTCATGAGCACACAGGCCCAGCCTCCCCTCCCACTGATGATTGCACAAACCATGTCCTTCCCACCCTCATGCCCCATAATCAACTGCATAACAGAATGCACCTACTCAGCTGCTTACATGTACACAGTCATCTTGGGAAAATGTTATGGTTTTTAGCTGTTCTTAATGTTCTTTATTTTTATTTTGAATGTTCTTTGGGGGGAGCGGGTTGGATTTTTTTTTTGTTTAGTTTTTTGGTGGGGTGGGTAACTCACTGTGTGCTTCTGTGCTTCATTTAATTTCTACTGCCATCTATTCTTCTCTCAGGGCAGATTTTTTTTTTATATCTAAGTATCAAAATATTGATTTTTTTGTTTGTTTTATAATGTAGCAAATATTTAATATATCACTGACTTTTCTGATTTGGTGCTTTTTAAACTCAAAAATGGATTGATTTTAGGAATTCAAACTTCTTGCACGGTATTTAAATTGAATTCAGTGTCCAATATCTTGCGATGTAAGTGCCAGCATTACCCACAATCAGCAAAACTTAATGCTGCCTCCAGCTATCCCCAAGAACTGGAAGATAGAATTGATCCAACTGAAAAACTCAGTCGACAAGAATTTTGAAAATTAAATGGATTCTGTCCCTGCCAGCAGGTATATGGGATCTTGGGGAGCAATTACCACACGGGTGGGGTGCAAAATAAACTTTATTAAGAAAATGCAAAAACAGGGAAAATTCAATGGTGAGGGGTATGGGGTTTGTTAAGGTAGACAATTTGGAAGGGGTTTCTTTTGGTGAACAGTGTAGGGGGTTTCAATAGTGGGGTACAATACAGTTGATAAACAATTAACACTGAAGTATAAAAGTAACAGGTAGCTAACAATTTCTATGTAAAAAGGTGTGTCACAGCAGCATATAACCAACTAACAGTTATGGAAAAATATGTTAAATAACAAACAATTTTAGGTAAAAATGTGTCACAGTGGGGTAAATGTAGAATGTGTGGTATATCCGAGAGAAAAAAGGTAACCAATGGGGTTTTATGCTATATTGGGATGGGGGAAGAGGAGCACGTGGTGGAGGAGAGGGAGATTTAAACTTAGAGAGACACAGAGAACAGAGAGACTGTAAGGAGTCAGAGGGACACAGAGAAGCTTGGAGGGGGGTTGCAGGGGGAAGACAGACTTAACCACAATTATACAAAACACAGCAAAATCTTATCTATGATCTAACTTAACCAAGACTACACAAATTAGCAAGTAACAAAACACAATGCAACAATTCTCTAAGCCTAATTTACAGAGTATAATGCTAAACCTAACTTAACCTAATGAGTGCACCTTATACTAGGGGTGGTTCTCCAAGGGTGTGGCTGCAGCAGTGGAGCAACTGCAAGTGGGCTGCCCAGGATAGAATCCAGGGAGGCACAGGGTTATTTCTAGCAGCAAAGAAGCTGCAGAACCAGAAACTGATTACAGATGCAGACCAAGGAGTTAACTTGGGTCTGTCTGTTGGGGAAAGAAAGCCAGCAGCTAGAACAGGGGGGGTCTGCAAGAGAGAGTACTTATCAATCCCCAGGACAACAGCAAAGGCAGAAGCAGGAACAGTAGCAGCATCAGAGGAGGCAGAGAGGACTCAATTTGCTCACAATAATCAGGAGATCTCCAGGCAAAATTCGTTGTTCATGGGAGGGGAGTTTAAAAACGGGGGTACGCTCAAAAATAAAACGAGAGCGGAGAAAGGACCCCCCAGAACTCCTGGCTGATCAGACCAGGCAGCAATGCAGGAATCCCTTTCTGAAGTCTGTTCAAAAAATGTCTGGTTATATATGCAAACTTAGGCAGTTTCCCGCCAGTGACTTTGGTTCCCCTTGTTAGAGGGGAGGAGAGAAAGCAGGGAAAAGTCTTCAGGTGAGCACAGACGTGTCTGGGCTAGTTCTAAGTCACAGGCATGACTTACATGCTCAGCTATGTGGCCATATAAGGTCTTGCATTCTTGGGCAGCGCCCCCTACACTGAGCCCAGGTCTGAACAAAGGAGGCAGAGGCCCACCCCCACCTGAGCGGAGCAATGGCTCCGGTTAGTCTGCAAAGGCCATTCCAATGAGCAGGGCCAGGCTATGACTTTTGCTAGCCCCATGGCCGGGAGGGGCGGCCACACAGAGAGGAAAACAAAAAAGGAATGCAGCAGGGAGGCAGCTGTAACAGACAGATTCTTCTTCCATGGTACCAAGCATAGGATCTGGCAGACCCATAGAGCTGAGGGCCCTCCACTGATCATCCTCTGACTAGAGATACTCAGAATTTTTTCATCATAATGATTTTGTGATGAAAAATGTCGTTTTCTCGCAAATTTAGGCTCATCTCCCTAGTTTTAGACTCCACTGCAATCCACAGAACCCTCACTTGGCTGCCTCTTAATCCTGTAGACACCTAAACTCATGCAGCTGCTACATTTCCAAAAATTCTCTCAGCACTGACATTTCTGCCAATGGGTATGTGTATAACTGCCTCACCCTAGGTGTTCAGATGCTTGTCTCCCACCTGAGCCCCAGCCCCAGACATTTTTTCAAAGAACAACTTTGGTATGGAAGGATAAGACCTATAGTAATTATATATTAGTCATTACGTCCCTAAGATTCATACAAAAGTAAGAGTGGCAAATGTATCCCTGCTCTTCATAACTTATGTTAGCTGGACTCATACTAATGAATGACTCATTTGGATTGCCAATAAAGAGACTATGCTTTTTCCTTTCTCTGCAGGTAATGCACTCCGCTGCTCATCTGACTCTGGAAGTGTCTCGGGAAACCAAAAGACTGAAAGAGAGCATAATTTATAAGAAACTTCCTGTTTTCTTCCTCATAGAAACACTCTCATACCTGAGTATGGCTTGGAGGGGATATGGAGATTGCAATGTCATAGACACATAGAATCATAGAATCTCAGGGTTGGAAGGGGCCTCAGGAGGTCATCTAGTCCAACCCCCTGCTCAAAGCAGGACCAAACCCAACTAAATCATCCCAGCCAGGGCTTTGTCAAGCCTGACCTTAAAAACCTCTAAGGAAGGAGATTCCACTACCTCCCTAGGTAACCCATTCCAGTTCTTCACCACCCTACTAGTGAAAAGGTTTTCCTAATGTCCAACCTAAACCTCCCCCTCTGCAACTTGAGACCATTACTCCTTGTTCTGTCATCTTCTACCACTGAGAACAGTCTAGATCCATCCTATTTGGAACCCCCTTTCAGGTAGTTGAAAGCAGCTATCAAATCCCCCCTCATTCTTCTCTTCTGCAGACTAAACAATCCCAGTTCCCTCAGCCTCTCCTCATAAGTCATGTGCTCCAGCCCACTAATCATTTTTGTTGCCCTCCGCTGGACTCTAGCCAATTTATCCACATCCTTCTTGTATTGTGGGGCCCAAAACTGGACACAGTACTCCAAATGAGGCCTCACCAGTGCTGAGTAGAGGGGAATGATCACATCCCTCGATCTGCTGGAAATGCCCCTACTTATACAACCCAAAATGCCATTAGCCTTCTTGGCAACAAGTGCACACTGTTGACTCATATTCAGCTTTTCGTCCAACCTAACCCCTAGGTCCTTTTCTGCAGAACTGCTGCCCAGCCATTCGGTCCCTTGTCTGTAACAGTGCATAGGATTCTTCCATCCTAAGTGCAGGACTCTGCACTTGTCCTTGTTGAACCTCATCATATTTCTTTTGGCCCAATCCTCTAATTTGTCTAGGTCCCTCTGTATCCTATCCCTACCCTCCAGCGTATCAACCACTCCTCCCAGTTTAGTGTCATCTGCAAACTTGCTAAGGGTGCAGTCCACACCATCCTCCAGATCGTTAATGAAGATATTGAATAAAACCGGCCCCAGCACCAACCCTTGGGGCACTCCACTTGATACCGGCTGCCAACTAGACATGGAACCATTGATCACTACCCGTTGAGCCCAACCATCTAGCCAGTTTTCTATTCACCTTACCGTCCATTAATCCAGCCCAGACTTCTTTAACTTGCTGGCAAGAATACTGTGGGAGACTGTATCAAAAGCTTTGCTAAAGTCCAGAAATAGCACATCCACTGCTTTCCCCTCATCCACAGAGCCGGTTATCTCATCATAGAAGGCAATTAGGTTAGTCAGACATGACTTGCCCTTGGTGAATCCATGCTGACTGTTCCTGAGCACGTTCCCCTCCTTTAAGTGGTTCAGAATTGATTCCTTGAGGACCTGTTCCATGATTTTTCCAGGGACTGAGGTGAGACTGACTGGCCTGTAGTTCCCTGGATCTTCCTTCTTCCCTTTTTTAAAGATGGGCACTACATTAGCTTTTTTCCAGTCATCCGGGACCTCCCCCGATCGCCATGATTTTTCAAAGATAATGGCCAATGGCTCTGCAATCTCATCGGCCAACTCCTTTAGCACCCTCGGATGCAGCGCATCCGGCCCCATGGACTTGTGCTTGTCCAGCTTTCCTAAATAGTCCCAAACTACTTCTTTCTCCACAGAGAGCTGGTCACCTCCTCCCCATACTGTGCTGCAGAGTGCAGCTGTCTGGGAGCTGACCTTGTCTGTGAAGACAGAGGCAAAAAAAGCATTGAGTACACTAGCTTTCTCCACATCCTCCGTCACTAGGTTCCCTCCCTCATTCAGCAAGTGGCCCACACTTTCCTTGACTTTCTTCCTGTTGCTAACATACCAAAAGAAACCCTTCTTGTTACTCCTAACATCTCCGGCTAGCTGCAATTCCAAGTGTGATTTGGCCTTCCCAATTTCACACCTGCATGCCTGAGCAATACTTTTATACTCCTCCCTGGTTATTTGTCCAATCTTCCTCTTCTTGTAAGCTGTTTTTTTGTGTTTAAGACGAGCAAGGATTTCACTGTTAAGCCAAGCTGGTCGCCTGCCGTATTTACTTTTCTTCCTACACATCGGGATGGTTTGTTCCTGCAACCTCAATAAAGTTTCTTTAAAATACAGCCAGCTTTCCTTGACTCCTTTCCCCGTCATGTTATTCTCCCAGGGGACCTTGCCCATCAGTTCCCTGAGGGAGTCAAAGTCTGCTTTTCTGAAGTCCAGGGTCTCTGTTCTACTGCTTTCCTTTTTTTCCTTGTGTCAGGATCCTGAACTCGACCATCTCATGGTCACTGCCTCCCAGGTTCCCATCCACTATTGCTTCCTCTACTATTTCTTCCCTGTTTGTGAGCAGCAGGTCAAGAAGAGCTTTTCCCCTAGTTGGTTCCTCCAGCACTTGCACCAGGAAATTGTCCCCTACACTTTCCAGAAACTTCCTGGATTGTCTGTGCACCGCTGCATTGCTCTTCCAACAGATATCAGGGTGATTAAAGTCACCCATGAGAACCAGGGCCTGTGATCTAGCAACTTCTGTTAGTTGCTGGAAGAAAGCCTCGTCCACCTCATCCCCCTGGTCTGGTGGTCTGTAGCAGACTCCCACCACGACATTACCCTTGTTGTTCATACTTCTAAATTTAATCCAGAGACTCTCAGGTTTTTCTGCAGTTTCATACCGGAGCTCTGAGCAGTCATACTGCTCTCTTACATACAACGCAACTCCCCCACCTTTTCTGTCCTGCCTGTCCTTCCTGAACAGTTTATATCCATCCATGACAGTACTCCAATCATGTGAGTTATCCCACCAAGTCTCTGTTATTCCAATTACATCATAATTCCCTGACTGGGCCAGGACTTCTAGTTCTCCCTGCTTGTTCCCCAGGCTTCTTGCATTTGTGTATAGACACTTAAGATAACTCGCTGATTGTCCCACTTTCTCGGTCTGAGACAGGAGTCCTCCCCTCTTGCAGTCTCCTGCTTGTGCTTCTTCCCAGTATCCCACTTCCCCACTTACCTCGGGGCTTTGGTCTCCTTTCCTCCTAAAGCCCTCCTCACTAGGTTAGCCAGCCTGCTTGCAAAGATGCTCTTCCCTCTCTTCGTGAGGTGGAGCCTGTCTCTGCCTAGCAATCCTTCTTCTTGGAAGACCGTCCCATTGTCAAAGAATCCAAACCCTTCTCTCCGACACCATCTGCGTAGCCATTTGTTGATTTCCAGGATTCGACGGTCTCTACCCTGGCCTTTTCCTGCCACTTGGAGTATAGACGAGAACACCACTTGCGCCTCAAACTCCTTTATCCTTCTTCCCAGAGCCATGTAGTCTGCAGTGATATGCTCAAGGTTATTCTTGGCAGTATCATTGGTGCCCACGTGGAGAAGCAGGAAGGGGTAGCGATCCGAGGGCTTGATGAGTCTCGGCAGTCTCTCCGTCACATGTCTCTCCGTCACATGTCCTTAGCTTATTGATTCCTGCTGTTTCCAGCTTCCCTGTTTGCCAAGGTGAAGCCCCTCATCTCAGATTAGATGAGGAGAGGGAACATCTCTTTCATGATCAAATTTCTTAGGGGTGGTCTGCACTGAAAAGTTACATTTGGATTGTTATATCTCTCAGTGTGAAAAAGCCACACCCCTGAGCGATGTAGGTAAGTCGAGCTAACCTCTCGTGTAGACAGCGTTGGTCAATGGAAGAATTCTTCTGTTGGCCTAGCTACCATTTCTCAAGGAGGTGGATTAACCACAGTGCCAGGAGTACATCAGCAGTTGTGCCACTGTAGCATTTTAAGTATAAACATAGCCTTAGACACTGCTTGCTGGCTGTTTGTTTATGCACATTTATTTCCCCAGTGACTCTTGCCTCTGAAAACTCCTCCCCCGAGATGTTCACTTAAATAACACATACATTACCAGGATGCTTCTGCCTGTTTCTTTTTTAAAAATACTCTAAAAATACCTTATCAACATCTTTTTATTGGCCTGATATTTGGCCCACATGTGCCTCAGTGTAGCCCCCTTAAGTGAAGTGGTTTTGTCAGTCCCTTCACCACTTGGAGTTGGCTAGATTTTCACCCGCTGCTGTTAAAAAGCTCTGAGGTCTCCTTAATGGGATGGTTTTGTAGGGTGACCATAGGTCCCATTTGGCTGGGACAGTCCCCTTTTTAAATTCTGTCCCAGCCGTGTCAACTTTTTTGGTTAAACTGGGCATTTGTCCTGTTTGCTCTTGCTAACTGATCAGGGTGGTAAAGCCAGTCATAAATGAGGAAACAGGGAAGCAGGGGCAGTGTCCTGGCACTGTCACACATGAGGAAGTCCAGATAGCCAGGGACATGTGTGGATCTGCAGGCTGTCACACCACAAGCAGCTGCAGGGAGGCAGAGTCCAGTGCTTGCTCGGTTTTGTCGTGGCCCTGCCAAGGGTTGGGGTCAAGAGGCTGTGCTGGTATTTGGATTTGTAGGATTTTGTCATTGTGTTTCACAAAATACAAACAGGGAAGTTAGATAAGAAACATACAAACTGTTGCTGGAAGGTTGCAACATGACACATCTTTATTTCTTAAAATTCAGAATCTTAGGCCTGGTCTACACTAGGCGTTTAAACCGGTTTTAGGAGCGTAAAACCGATTTAACGCCACACCTGTCCACACTGAGAGGCCCTTTATATCAGTATAAAGGGCTCTTTAAACCGGTTTCTGTACTCCTCCCTAACGAGAGGAGTAGCGCTAGTATCGGAATTACCATATCGGATTAGGGTTAGTGTGGCCGCAGATCGACGGTATTGGCCTCCGGGCGGTATCCCACAGTGCACCACTGACCGCTCTGGACAGCAATTTGAACTCGGATGCAGTGGCCAGGTAGACAGGAAAAGCCCCGCGAACTTTTGAATATTTCCTGTTTGCCTAGCGTGGAGCTCAGATCAGCACGTGTGGCGATGCAGTTAAAAATCAAAATAAAGAAAGAGCTCCCGCATGGACCATGCGGATGTGATCGCTGTAAAGGCAGGCAAATCTGTTCTATCAGTGCTCCGTTACAGAAGACGAAATTCAAAATCATTTTTAAAAAATCTCCAGACAGACGCCATAGCAGGGGCTCAGCGCACTACTGCATGACAAACATAACGGAAAGCCAAAGAATCAAATGGACGCTCATGGACTGGAGGACTCAAGCTATCCCACAGTTCCTGCAGTGTCCGAAAAGTATTTGCATTCTTGGCTGAGCTCCAAATGCTTGTAGGGTCAAACACAGTGTCCGTGGTGGGTCAGGGCATAGCTCGGCAATTTACGCACCCCCCCACCCACCCTCAGAAGTGAAAGGGAAAACAATCATCTCTTGACTCTTTTACATGTCACCCTATCTTTACTGAATGCTGCAGATAGACCCGATGCTGCAGCACTCAACACCAACATCCTTGCTCCCCCCAGCCATGGGTGGCTGGTGGTGCAATATGACTGGTATCTGTCCTCGTCATCAGCCTATTGGCACATGGGGCAGTGCAAAAGGACTAGTAACCATGCAGACTAGCATTGGTGAGGTCGATCAAGGGTGCCTGGCCCTAATTTTTCCTGGTAGATGGTGCAGTATGGCTGATAACCATCATCATCATAGCAACAGGGGGCTGAGCTCTGTCAGCCCCCACCCTTCATGTGTAAAAACAAGATTCAATTGCCCCTGGACTAGCAGAGGGATGCTGGGCTCCTCTCCTCCACACTCCTTACTGTCCTGTCTGGACTATCATAGCAGCTGGAGGCTACCTTCCACTCATTTCTCACTAACAAGTCAGTGTGTCTTATTCCTGCATTCTTTATTACTTCATCACACAAGTGGGGGGACAATGCTACAGTAGCCCAGGAAGGCTGGGGGAAGAATGGAATCAACAGGTGGGGTTGTTGCAGGAGCACCCCCTGTGAATAGCATACAGCTCATAATTTCTGCAGGATCTGACACAGAGCAGCTGTGCTCTCTGATACAGTGGTTCTCTAGTACACTTGCCCATATTCTAGGCAGGACTGATTCTATTTTTAGATACCAAAAAGGAGGGATTGACTCTGGGAGTCATTCCCAATTTTGGCTTTTGCGCCCCTGGCTAAGAGTAGCCAGGGGCACTTATGACAGCAGCAAATGGTGCAGTGCAAAAGGACTGGTAACCATGCCCATCTTATTACCAATTTATGGATTGGTAGATGGTGCAGTATGGCTGGTAACCATCTCTGCTGTCATGCAAAAGCAAAAGCATGTTGCTGTGTAGCGCTGCTGAATCGCCTCTGTGAGCGGCATCTAGTACACATACGGTGAGAGTCACAAAAGGCAAAACAGGCTCCATGATTGCCATGCTATGGCATCTGCCAGGGCAATCCAGGGAAAAAAGGCGCGAAATGCTTGTCTGCCGTTGCTTTCCCAGAGGAAGGAGTGACTGACAACATTTACCCAGAACCACCCGCGACAATGATTTTTGCCCCATCAGGCACTGGGATCTCAACCCGGAAATTCCAAGGGGCGGGGGAGGCTGCGGGAACTATGGGATAGCTACGGAATAGCTACCCACAGTGCAACGCTCCAGAAGTCGATGCTAGCCTCGGACCGTGGACGCACACCACCGATTTAATGTGTTTAGTGTGGCCGCGAGCACTCGATTTTATACAATCTGTTTTACAAAAGCGGTTTATGCAAATTCGGAATAGTCCCGTAGTGTAGACGTACCCTTAAAGTGCAGTAACCGAACACAGAGAGAGATAAAGCAGGCTGCTCCCTAAGGCAGAGAGATCCAGCTCACCCCACTTAGCTCTAGCTTTTCCCAGAATGACTCTGATTACACACTGGCCAACAGAACCCCATAACTTCCATGCAGGACCAAGAACTACCCTTCAGCTCTTAAATCATAGCTTGCAACTTCAACACAGTCCTCAATACATAGTCTTGTCAGAATTAAAATTTTATTTTTTATAGTTTTGACAGATAATATTGATATTTCTTTTTAAGCATTTTTTTAAAAATCACTTTACTTTTTCACAGTTGCAGGAAAATATTTAATAATAGTAAACGATGAGATTGAAAAAGGTAAAGTTTTGTAAACACAAATTGTTAACATCACTTGTCAAAATATACAAAGTAAATATCCTTAAATCAAACTCTAAAAAGTTTTGAAGCAGTTCTTTAAGAAGTTCTTACGTTGCCTATCTGTCAGTTCTGATTATGATCAATGAAATTTCCATTGTCATTTGCCTGCATAGGGTGAAATCGATGTTTACTAACAGTTACTGATAAAAATCTGATCCTTCAAGCCTATAAATACACCACATTTGTAAGGTGTCACATTTGTGGAAGTTGAAAACAAAAACAAAAAACTATTAGGAGAAATAGAAGATCTGAAAACACCATCATCAGAGTCAAACACCTTGAGAGAGATCAGAAGCATTTTTTCTATGCCAGATAACTAACTTCTCTTGCTTTGGTACTGAGAAATTCCACAGCTTTGGGCTTTTGAAGTTCTTCTTAATTGGAGCTGAGTGAGGAGAAAAAAATGGCCTTTTTACAAAAGCAAAAATTTTAACAAAAAATGTGGACATTATCACTGATTTTCAAAATTTTAATCAAATAGGTTAGTAAAATGTTACATTTCAAAAACTGGGTTTCTGGTCACAAATATTGTAATCTTTTTAGTAAGAATTTACATAGGTACTGTTTAAGTCTTCTACCCACACTCACTACATTTGTTATTGGGCACTTCCACACCAACCAGCAGAGCAGGGGTAGTTCTGGGAGAGCCATCAGGGCTGGAGATGGGTGAGAGAGCCAGGTGCTGCTGTGCCACTGCAGAGGATGTCACATCTTCTATTCTGGGGTGCACACTTCAAGACTTGCTGGAGATAGCTGCCAGACTGGGGTGTCTCCACATCTCCTTCCCAGGATGCCCTGTGCTTATAAGAGAGAGGATAGCAGCCATGCTGAGACTGTGGGCAATAGGCTGTTGTCTACTGCATAAATCAGTAAGTATTTAGTTAGTATTTAGAAGCTGTCTACTGAAAATTTTGATGGCACAAACAAAATCAACATCTGAGCTACATGACATTCTAACTGAAATCACTAAATTGTACAGACAGTAAGATGTCTGGGGCCCAGGCAGTCTCTTATTGTGTGTTTGCACAGTGCCCAGCACAATGGGGTGCTATCCTGCTTGGGGTTATTAAGTATTTTAATAATAATGATAATAATTAATTAACAGTTAATTGCACAAGAAATGTCATATATGAATTACCATGTAATATTATCTCTCTGTCATGTATTGTAACTCCACATTCTGATTTTGAAACTGTAATCAGGTGGCAAAGAATAAGTTGTGCCTGATTTTTCTTGCAAGAATGAATAACATTCATATTAATGAATTTGTCTTTGTTCATTTCAGTGATTTGTGATTACAAAGCACAGAGTTCATTGGGATGAGGCAATTATAGACTCACAGAGTCATGTGAGGATATGTCTACACCGGAATTAGAAAACCCCACTGGCCCCTGCCAGCTGATTCGGGCTTGTGGGGCTTGGGCAGCAGGGCTGTTCAGTTGCACTGTAGACTTCCAGACTTGGGCTGGAGCCTGGGCTCTAGGACCCTACAAGTTTCTCTCACCTGCTGGAGTGTAAATGCTATTCTGGCTACTCCCCCGCTTGATAGTTTGATAGCTTTGTTCATGTTGTATGTAAATGCCTCCTGATTGTCTCTGCCTGGTAACCCTGCTGGTCAGAAGCACAAATACCCATTCCTGTGCCTAGGGCAGACAGGATTTATGCCCTGCTTGGCAAACACATTTCAAGAATGCAATTCCAGCCCATATACATAGTTCTTTGTATGCACCCTGTGCACACGCCATGCACTGATTCTTGGGACCAATGTGTTGCCAGTTGGTATATGACACCATCACTGACACCTTTTAGACACAGATTATGACAACAGTGAGTTGGGTTGCACTGAGTTGGTCAGCTCAGCTGAGATACCCTATTAGATACTGGGGATCCCCTTGCTGTCTGGCAGTGACATGCTCTTAGTGTCACAGTGATTTCATTGCCTAGAGCCAGATTCTGCCCAGCCATTACACAGATGTACAGTAGAAGAGAGGAAATATTGGGCTGACTCAGAACCAGGTTGGATTCCAGACCTGTGTCCCTAGCCTGATTCCCCTCCTTCCCTGGGAGTGAGGTGCAATACAAACAGCTGAGGAGAGGCTGGCATGGCCCTGGCTCAAACCCTGCAGCAAGAACTGGCTGGTGGAGTTGACTGGCTGCCCCAGGGTTTCTGAGATGGACCTAGCAGCCTGAGTGTATCCTGGGGCTCTGAGCTCCCTGGAGCCACGGGTGGCGAGTATAATAGGCCAGGAGAGGCTAAGCCAAGCCCTGGCCCCGCCCATTCTCCGCTCTCTCTTTCCCATGTTGGTGCCGAGCTCTGCTCAGCTCTGCCACTGGCCAGAGGCCAACGGGCCAGAATTGCTGGTGCTGGGGACAAGGCTAAGGCCGGCTGCTGACCCAATGCTAGGGGCTGGCACTGGGGCAGCCCAGCAGCCCAGTCCTGGTGCCAACTGAGGGCCCATGGTGGTTTGGTCAGAGATCCTCTGGCTGGTGTGTGTGTGTGGGGGTGGAATTGGACACTTGGGGCTGTTGTGGACAGAGGGTAGGGGTGGAGACTTGGCGCAAGAGGTGAAGATGCATGACTAGCCTCCTTGAAGGGGGACTCACGCGCTGCCATGCCCAGGGTCATGAGTAGCTCTGGTTCATCACTTTTGTTGTCTCTATACTACAAGAGCTACAGCAGCAAAGCTGTAGTGTAGACACTTGCTACAATGATGGAGACATTCTTCCATCACTGCAGCAAATTTACTTCTCTGAGCAGTGACAGCAAGGTCCATGGAAGAGTTCTGCCATCAACCTAGCAGTGTCTACTGGTTGCATAACTACATTGCGCAGGGGTATGAATTTTTCACACACCGGAGCAACAAAGTTAGGTCGACCTACGTTTTTTGTGTAGACCAGGACATACTGAGGCCTGGGCTCACAAGGCCCAGCCCAGCCTTACCAGAGCATGACACAGCACATCGGTAAGACTTGGGTCTCACTGGGAGTGGTTTTTTGTTGCAAGCACAGCACAAGCAACTGACTTGTTGTTTCAAATGAAAGCTGAGATTCGGAGAACAATGGGAAGGACTGTCCATGGTCCCCACAGCAAAAAAGGAGGTGTTACTCCCCACATTTTGGGAAATGCTGAAATATAAATATACTCAACAGGTGATATCTTACAAAAAACAATTATGAGTGGAATCCTGCAATCAGTGGGGGGGGGGGTGGGAGGGAAATCTGTTCAAGCCCTCTCCCCACACCAAGTGCTTCTGGCTAGCTGGGTCCCACCAGGGCACCCAAGGAGGAAGGATGCCCTGCAGCTCATTTGCCTGCCTGGGCATGCAGGCTGCCTTGCACTTGATCCCTGGATCTGAGCACCTGGGAGATGGACAACTGGAAAATGCATCTGTCTCTAGCTCTTTGAACTCCAGGCTGAGCAATGACATCTGGTCATAGAATCATAGAATATTAGAGTTGGAAGGGACCTGAGGAGGTCATCTAGTCCAACCCCCTGCTCAAAGCAGGACCAATCCCCAGCTAAATCATCCCAGCCAGGGCTTTGTCAAGCCTGACCTTAAAAACCTCTAAGGAAAGAGATTCCACCACCTCCCTGGGTAACCCATTCCAGTGTTTCACCACTCTCTGAGTGAAAAAAGTTTTTCCTAATATCCAACCGAAACCTCCCCCACTGCAACTTGAGACCATTACTCCTTGTTCTGTCATTGGGTACCACTGAGAACAGTCTAGATCCATCCGCTTTGGAACCCCCTTTCACGTAGTTGAAAGTAGCTATCAAATCTCCCCTCATTTTTCTCTTCTGCAGATTAAACAATCCCAGTTCCCTCAGGCTCCCCTCATAGATCATATGCTCCAGCCCGCTAAGGCAGTGAAACAAGTGAGCTGATTTTCAGTCTCTGGCTGTTCCAGTGGCTTTAGCTGTTTTAATTTTGCTTGTTTGTGAAATCTCCTGGGTCTCAGCCCCCTCATCTGGTTTCCATGGGACTTCAGGAGACATTTGGATATTGGTCCCTCAGCTGCTGTAAGCCCCCTCATTATTGATGGGCCTGGAAGATCTTCCCAAACCAGTTTGGTGCTGGGCATTCAGTGCTCACAATTCTCAGAGTCTGCCTCAGCAACCCTGTCTGCCATGGGATCTGGTCCCCTCCACTTCTCTGATTCACTCCAAGGTCAAGCCAGTAGGTGCACTCACAGTTAATCCAGCAGTGCTGGCCCCTATGTGGTGTGTAATACCAGCAAGTATTCAGGTTTTGATCCTGTACATTATTTTCTAGGTGTATTATGGTGGTATCTGGGTGCCTCACTCATGTGTCAAGTCATGACTTAATGTGCTAGGTCCTGTACATACACAGCTTCTAGTTCCTTGATATTTATGGATGAACATATTTTAATGCCTGAAGGCCATTATCATCTAATCTGAACTCCTGCATTATACAAAGGCCCTAGGATTTCACCCCCTGATCCTACACTGAGCCCAGGAACTTGTAATTGAACTACAAAACTCCAATCCTGCTTTAAAGACTCCAGATGATGGGAAACTTACCATATCCTCAGGGAAGTTGTTCCAATGGTTAATTATTCTCATTTTTTTAAAATGCACTTTATTTCCAATTTGATTTTTCTAACTTGAATTTCTAGCCACTGGATCTCATTCTGCCTTTATCTACTAGATGAAAGGGCCCCCAATACAAATATCTTCTCCATGTGTAGGCATTTACAGACAATGATTAAGATGTAACCATTTTTTTCTTGTTTGCTTTGAGCAGCAGTGAAATATTGAACAATGATAATATCTAAATGGCTGCCACTAGATTTCAGAGATAACAACACACTGAGGTGAATAAGGACAGTTTGCTCACATCAAATCTCATTTCTGGCTGTCCACATATGTCACTAGCATTCCTGCATCCGTTACACTCGGTTAACAATTTGAATCATGTCAGTTGGAATGCGTGTGTAGTCTCTCCATATGCTGTCCCAACCCTGAGCAGATTGTTGGTTCAGCAAGCCTTGATTGTTGGTTCAGCAAACCCAAAAAGATCGGCTAGGTTTGGTGGCAAAAAGGCTCAGCCAGTTTTATTATCTCCAAAGCACTTTATCAATATTTTATACACTGCACTGGCACAATGCATGTATACTCAGGACTATGTACCAACACATTCAATGTAAAGATGAACTTAACTAAACTAGTACAAAGAATCCAGGGGTGGTACCTCAATATTTATTGGATGAAATAAATAACTTACATACCACCTTACATGCTTCATAACATCTGTCTGCTACCTCCCCTTCTATCTTGTTCTGGATGCCTTGGACAAAACATCCCTATTCATTATTCTGTCAAACCATCTTGTCTTATTCTAGGTTGGGGTGTACCCTTGCTAACATCCTGGAATGTATTTAAGTCAATATCTACTACCAAATACTTCCTAGGAATGCCTGTGTTTTAGCAATGCTAGCAGTACCTTTTCCAAGTTCATGTATTGGATGGTGAACTTGTAACAAGCGCCTGCTATATACAGGGCCTGACTTTTGTTCCTAGCATGGCTTGGTGTTGCTGACTGTGGATCAGGCCTCAGCTCTTGCACCAGGCCCCAAGCCCCAGGCTCTCGCTAGCTCTCTACTACATTCCTCTGCTCTTTGTCTTTTTATGAGGCAGATGCTTTACCCACCATCCCAGAATGGAGTGAAAATGGCCCCAATGGGCTAAAGTTTGTTATATGGCCACTTTCTCTTGCCATCTACACATTCGTGCCCCATCTGCCCTTTGGTCTGCACATTCCCATGTGCGACCTGTGGACAGTTTTCTTCTGTCAGTAGTTTTAGTCCCATATAGTGGGCCTGGCAATGTTAGGTCTGGGACTTTAGTTGAGAGGTGTAGTCCGAGAGTTGTTCTGAAATACTGGGATGGACACTGTTACATTGTATCCCATAGTGCTGTGTATAGGAGGAGTAAAACAAGAAATTTAGTGTAGTGACATCACAAATGAGGCCTTCATATATAAATTTCTTGTAATTAGTTACCACTCAGTACTGTCCATCCATGTTATAAGTTACCCTTACTTCTAGTTGTTGCCATTTTTTACATTTCACTGGTCAGAGACAGGAGCAGCTAGCTTCTCTGGTTGGCCTGTACCATTGAGGCCAATACACTGGAGTTGCAAAGTGATCAACATTCCTGGCATAACAAGCCATGTGCAACAAAGTGTCCTGTGGCACCTTATAGACTAACAGACATATTGGGGCATAAGCTTTCATGGGTGAATACCCACTTCGTCGGATGCTTGACATGTCTATAAGGTGCCACAGGACTCTTTGTCGCTTTTTACAGATCCAGACTAACACGGCTCCCCCTCTGATACTTGAAGCCATGTGCGGTGATCTTTAGATTTGCATTGCTCTGTGGTACACCAGAAGTTGATGTAGATCCAGTTATTTCTTGTAGATGCTGTTTTCCAGATAACCTACTGAATGGACAGTAACCAATTTATCAAATGTTGCTGTGTCAGGATTCAATATGGGTAATCTGACACACTGAACAAGTTTGTTTTGAATAGCATGTGCCTTAGTTAGGACGCAGTGTCACTGACCCAAAATTATGACAGATACTGACAGGGAATTTGTCTATGCAATTTGACATAGTGCCAATTTACCACTGTTTTTGTTATGCACTGAGGGCAATGCCAGTTAGCTCTTTCTTAGTAATAAGGTCGGGCAATTCTTCTTCTCTCTCTCTTTTAAATGTTCTCACATGAGTTGGTTATGCTAGTTACTATGTAACTCTCATAAGCGGTATAAATAATGTCTTTATCACTTAGATTTTCCTTGCTATTTTGTGAAAGCAACAAAGAATCCTGTGGCACCTTATAGACTAACAGACGTTTTGCAGCATGAGCTTTCGTGGGTGAATACCCACTTCTTCGGATGCATCATGCTGCAAAACGTCTGTTAGTCTATAAGGTGCCACAGGATTCTTTGTTGCTTTCACAGATCCATACTAACACGGCTACCCCTCTGATACTTGCTATTTTGTTAATTTTTGACTTGTATTTGATTACACAGTTTAGCAATGTCACACCCGTTGTAAATGCTGTACTGTTTACGCAGTAGCCAGGCCCTTAATATCATGAATTACAGGTTCAGAGACAGTTTACACTGCCTGGTGGTTAAAATAGTTAATGTTTTATTAAATATATATGTACATATATTTTCCATATTACCCCTCTCCCAAATAGGTTTCTAGATTTAGATAATTTTGCAATATATCTAATAATTTCAGCTAGATTTTGGAGTCTCCTATTTTGAAAGATGCCAGACTGTAAAACAGTATTTTTCTCCCAGCACTTGAATCTTGTGCACATTCCTGATAAATTCTAGAATAGCAATTAACAAAAAAGTGGACAGCAATAACGCCGTTGCTTTTACACAGTAGCCACATCCATCCATATTGTCAAAGATTTAAAACCACAGGCACATGAACTCATTTTGCTTAATAATATACAGTTTAAATAACGATATGACCTGGAACAACTAATGGTTTCAATGTCTCTGTAGATGACTGAATAGTCAGTTGTCCATATATAGTAGACTGAGGTTTAGATAACCAGCCTGCTATATATATTAGGGCTGTCAATGAATTGTAATTAAGTTATGTGATTAACTCAAAAAAATTAATCACGATTTAGAAAATTAATCGCAGTTTTAATCACACTGTTAAACATTAGTATACCAATCAAAATTTATTAAATATATTTGGGTCAAATATAGTGATTTCAATTATAGCACAGAATACAAAATGTACAGTGCTAACTTTATATTATTATTTTTTATTACAAATGTTTGTTGCACTGTAAAAATTATAAAAGAAATACTATTTTTCAATTCATAAAAGTATTCTAGTGCAATCTCTTTACAGCGAAACTTAAATTTACATATGTAGATTTTTTGTTACATAACTGCACTCAAAAACAAAACTATGTCAAACTTCAGAATCTGCAAGTCCACTCAGTCCTACTTTTTGTTCAGCCAATCACTCAAACAAGTTTGTGTACATTTACGGGGATATAACGCATGCCTGCTTTTTATTTACAATGCCAGCTGAAAGTGAGAACAAGTGTTCACATGGCACTTTTGTAGGTGGTGTTGCAAGCTTTTTATGTGCCAGATATGCAAAATATTCATGTGCCCCCTCATGCTTCGGAGACCATACCAGAGGACATGCTTCCATGCTGATGATGCAAATTAAAAAAGAAATGTGTTAATTAAATTTGTGACTGGACTCCAACTTTGTGTTTTACCCACATTCTGACATATATTTCACGTTAAGCAGTCTCAGCACACGTTGTTTTTTTTTAAGAACACTTTAACTGCAGATTTGACGAACGGAAGATTTTAGCAGTTAAGCACTAAATTTAGTGTAAAAAATCATAAGTAATGCACACGTTAAGGGAGTAAAAATGAATGTCTATGCAAAAACTGTGACAAGGTGTATTGTTTTCCCTTGCTGAGCACTCTGTTTTAGCATTAATTATTTAGTGATCGCAATTCCATTTTTGTTAACAGTTTGGAAGGACAAACTTTAACAATACTACTTCCCTTTAACCTAACATAAAGGAAAATAGTACAAAAATTAAACCACGATGAATTTTAAATACAGGTCTATGCAAACACTTTGAGGGCATTAAAATTTCATGACACTTGATTGTGTTTCGGTGACAAAGAACACCTGTTGAAATTGTTTGATTAGCATTATCATTTTGCAATATATCCAGACAAAGTATATATTGTTATATTTTTGACATTTTTGCTATAACATACTTATTCCTATATTTTAATATTTTATAAAGGTGCTAACAAGTGTATAAAAACCCAAACAAGAAATTGACATTTTGTTAATATTACTTTTTCATTAATGTGCAGGATCCCCTTATGTTTTTCCTTTGAATAAAAGACCTCTGATTAATGAAAGAGAATTATTTTTTTTATTTTCAGTTACATTATTTATTGAGGCAAAATATATGTACATATATTTATAACTGAGGCCTTTCTGAGCTTTGCAAAATAAATTGGCTATTAATATTATGATATTATACACCAACCATAATATTAAAATAGTGTGGTGCCACTTATATTTTAAAAAAGGATAAAATTGACTTTTGTTGCCACAAAATTAAAGCAAAATACTAGTCACATCATACACAACACAACATACATGACATACAGGACAAACTTAACAATTAAACACAAATTGAACCTGTATTGTGGGTAAATTGCATTGTATGTAAGAGAGCGGTATGACTGCTCAGAGCTCCAGTATGAAACTGCAGAAAAACCTGAGAGTCTCTGGATTAAATTTAGAAGTATGAACAACAAGGGTGATGTCGTGGTGGGAGTCTGCTACAGACCACCAGACCAGGGGGATGAGGTGGACAAGGCTTTCTTCCAGCAACTAACAGAAGTTGCTAGATCACAGGCCCTGGTTCTCAGGGTGACTTTAATCACCACGAAATCTGCTGGGAGAGCAATACAGCGGTGCACAGACAATCCAGGAAGTTTCTGGAAAGTGTAGGGGACAATTTCCTGGTGCAAGTGCTGGAGGAACCAACTAGGGGAAAAGCTCTTCTTGACCTGCTGCTCACAAACAGGGAAGAAATAGTAGAGGAAGCAATAGTGGATGGGAACCTGGGAGGCAGTGACCATGAGATGGTCGAGTTCAGGATCCTGATACAAGGAAGAAAGGAGAGCAGTAGAACAGAGACTCTGGACTTCAGAAAAGTAGACTTCGACTCCCTCAGGGAACTGATTTGCAAGGTCCCCTGGGAGAATAACATGACGGGGAAAGGAGTCGAGGAAAGCTGGCTGTATTTTAAAGAATCCTTATTGAGGTTGCAGGAACAAACCATCCCGATGTGTCGGAAGAAAAGTAAATATGGCAGGCGACCAGCTTGGCTTAACAGTGAAATCCTTGCTCGTCTTAAACACAAAAAAACAGCTTACAAGAAGTGGAAGATTGGACAAATAACCAGGAAGGAGTATAAAAGTATTGCTCAGGCATGCAGGTGTGAAATTGGGAAGGCCAAATCACACTTGGAGTTGCAGCTAGCCGGAGATGTTAGGAGTAAAAAGAAGAGTTTCTTCAGGTATGTTAGCAACAAGAAGAAAGTCAAGGAAAGTGTGGGCCCCTTGCTGAATGAGGGACGGAACCTAGTGACAGAGGATGTGGAGAAAGCTAGTGTACTCAATGCTTTTTTTGCCTCTGTCTTCACAGACAAGGTCAGCTCCCAGACAGCTGCACTCTGCAGTACGGTGTGGGGAGGAGGTGACCAGTTCTCTGTGGAGAAAGAAGTAGTTCAGGACTATTTAGAAAAGCTGGATGAGCACAAGGCCATGGGGCCGGATGCACTGCATCCGAGGGTGCTAAAGGAGTTGGCCGATGAGATTGCAGAGCCATTGGCCATTATCTTTGAAAAATCATGGCGATCGGGGGAGGTCCCGGATGACTGGAAAAAAGCTAATGTAGTGCCCATCTTTAAAAAAGGGAAGAAGGAAGATCTAGGGAACTACAGGCCAGTCAGTCTCACCTCAGTCCCTGGAAAAATTATGGAACAGGTCCTCAAGGAATCAATTCTGAATCACTTAAAGGAGGGGAAAGTGATCAGGAAAAGTCAGCATGGATTCACCAAGGGCAAGTCATGTCTGACTAACCTAATTGCCTTCTATGATGAGATAACCGGCTCTGTGGATGAGGGGAAAGCAGTGGATGCGCTATTTCTGGACTTTAGCAAAGCTTTTGATACAGTCTCCCACAGTATTCTTGCCAGCAAGTTAAAGAAGTATGGCTGGATGAATGGACGGTAAGGTGGATAAAAAACTGGCTAGATGGTCGGGCTCAACGGGTAGTGATCATTGGTTCCATGTCTAGTTGGCAGCCGGTATCAAGTGGAGTGCCCCAAGGGTCGGTGCTGGGGCCGGTTTTATTCAACATCTTCATTAACGATCTGGAGGATGGTGTGGATTGCACCCTTAGCAAGTTTGCAGATGACACTAAGCTGGGAGGAGTGGTTGATACGCTGGATGGTAGGGATAGGATACAGAGGGACCTAGACAAATTAGAGGATTGGGCCAAAAGAAATATGATGAGGTTCAACAAGAACAAGTGCAGAGTCCTGCACTTAGGACGGAAGAATCCGATGCACTGCTACAGACTAGGGACCGAATGGCTGGGCAGCAGTTCTGCAGAAAAGGACCTAGGGGTTAGGTTGGACGAAAAGCTGAATATGAGTCAACAGTGTGCCCTTGTTGCCAAGAAGGCTAATGGCATTTTGGGTTGTATAAGTAGGGGCATTTCCAGCAGATCGAGGGATGTGATCATTCCCCTCTACTCAGCACTGGTGAGGCCTCATTTGGAGTACTGTGTCCAGTTTTGGGCCCCACACTACAAGAAGGATGTGGATAAATTGGAGAGAGTCCAGTGGAGGGCAACAAAAATGATTAGAGGGCTGAAGCACATGACTTATGAGGAGAGGCTGAGGGAACTGGGATTGTTTAGTCTGCAGAAGAGAAGAATGAGGGGGGATTTGATAGCTGCTTTCAACTACCTGAAAGGGGGTTCCAAAGAGGATGGATCTAGACTGTTCTCAGTGGTAGAAGATGACAGAACAAGGAGTAATGGTCTCAAGTTGCAGAGGGGGAGGTTTAGGTTGGACATTAGGAAAATCTTTTTCACTAGTAGGGTGGTGAAGAACTGGAATGGGTTCCCTAGGGAGGTGGTGGAATCTCCTTCCTTAGAGGTCTTTAAGGTCAGGCTTGACAAAGCCCTGGCTGGGATGATTTAGTTGGGTTTGGTCCTGCTTTGAGCAGGGGTTGGACTAGATGACCTCCTGAGGTCCCTTCCAACCCTGAGATTCTATGATTCTATGATTCATCATAGCAACAGAGGGCTTAGCTCCATCACCCCCAGCCCTTCATGTGTAAAGAAAAGATTCAATTGCCCCTGGACTAGCAGCGGGATGCTGGGCTCCTCTCCCCAACACTTCTTAATGTCCTGTCTGGAGTATCATAGCAGCTAGAGGCTGCCTTCCACTCATTTCTCACTAACAAGTCACTGTGTCTTATTCCTGCATTCTTTATTACTTCATCACACAAGTGGGGGGGGACACTGCTACGGTAGCCCAGGAAGGCTGGGGAAGAACGGAATCAACAGGTGGGGTTGTTGCAGGAGGACCCCCTGTGAATAGCATACAGCTCATAATTTCTGCGGGATCTGACACAGATCAGCTGTGCTCTCTGGTTCTATGATACATTGGTTCTCTAGTACACTTGCCCCATATTCTAGGAGGACTGATTCTATTTTCAGATACCAAAAAGGAGGGATTGACTCAGGGAGTCATTCTCAAGTTTGGCTTTTGCACCCCCGGCTGATCTCAGCCAGGGGCACTTATGACAGCAGCAGATGGTGCAGTGCAAAAGGACTGGTAACCATGATCATCTTATTGCCAATTTATGGCATGGTAAATGGTACAGTATGGCTGATAACTATCTCTGCTGTCATGCAAAAGCAAATGCATGCTGCTGTGTAGCGCTGCTGAATCGCCTCTGTCAGCAGCATCTAGTACACATACGGTGACAGTCATAAAAGGCAAAACAGGCTCCATGATTGCCATGCTATGGCGTCTGCCAGGGCAATCCAGGGAAAAAAGGTGCAAAATGCTTGTCTGCCGTTGCTTTCCCAGAGGAAGGAGTGACTGATGACATTTACCCAGAACCACCCGCGACAATGATTTTTGCCCCATCAGGCACTGGGATCTCAACCCAGAAATTCCAAGGGGCGGGGGAGGCTGCGGGAACTATGGGATAGCTACGGAATAGCTACCCATAGTGCAACGCTCCAGAAATCGATGCTAGCCTCGGACCGTGGACGCACACCACCGATTTAATGTGTTTAGTGTGGCCGTGCGCACTTGATTTTATACAATCTGTTTTGCTAAACCGATTTATGTAAATTCGGAATAATCCCGTAGTGTAGACATACCCTGGTTCTGCTAACCGGTGTGAACCGTATCCAGCTCACCACTGCCTGCAATAGAGGGGAATGGGATGGGGTCCCACAGGGAGTTGTTCGGGGATGGAGAGATTAAATGAGCCTCTAGTGCATACAATGAACTCAGTCTGCATAAGCTATGAACTGTGTGACCCCCGCCCCCCCAACCCCAGTTTATAGGGGCCTGAGGGATGTGAGGTGCTAAGAACCCATGACTCTCAGGGACTTCAGGGTAACCTCAGGGAAGATGGTTAGCATGTGTGTAGGGGCTTTTATTGTTTCCTTAAACACAGTGCACTTATTTTTCACATTGTTTCCCAAAATACATACAAGAAAAGAAGTGATTAGCTAAAGAACACCAAAAATCTCACCCTTTCTGCATAGGAAACAGACACAAATGATTCTTAAGAGGTAGAGGAAATACTCATTTTGTCACAATGGAAATTATTTGATTAGTTAATGTGGGCACACTCTCTCCTTCACTGGGGCATCTGATCTATTTCCCACCCCAGGGCACACATACCAATGCACAGTTTAAAGGAAATAAGTTGTAAAATATTTTCTTTCTTTTTCCCCCCAGAAAGTCTTGAGAAGAGCACTGGTAAGTCTGCATTTTTTGTTCTCTACTTTCAATCACATCACATGTTTATTATTATTCACTCTAAATATTATCATAATAATCAAAGTTAAGAACCATTGGTGAGCTGAAGACAACAGACAGGTAAACAAAATTGTTAAACGTTTAAATAAGCAAGTTATTATCTTTTTATTTGAAACTTTTAATAAAAATTGATAAAAAATCATATTATCTGCCCACTTTGTTATATTAATGTATTTAACTTAAGGCAGTCTCCACTACTTTATATTACTTTTATTTAAAAAATACTACTGTATGGAAATAGGAAAACCTGTGTTTCATATATTAATTAATGGCTAGGATAAGAAGAGGAGTTAACATCTGTGTTGCTGGGCAACCATATGGTTAAAAAAGTTAGGAGTATTTCTAGCTGTTGCATTCCTGAAGGGTTAACATAATTAATTTACTGGACTTATTTAAAGTAAAGGTTTTACCTTGTTTTCTGTTTATTATTGCTTTGGCTTTTTCTGTGATGAAGATTTGTGTAAAGAAATTTGTAACTTTTAAAGCAAAGGAGGGCAGCAATGAAGAGAGGTGTGTGTGAGGGAGAGCAACTTAGAAAGGGAAGTAAACCTGAGCCAAGAGATTAATTAACTCAGTTAGATCATCTTCAGGTATAGGTAGCAGCAGCCAATTTAGCAAACTGAGAGAGGATATAAAGGAAAACTTAAGCAGTATGTAAAAATATTTGGGAATGTTATATTGTTAGCTCTGAGGGTATGTCTACACTACGGGATTATTCGATTTTACAGAAACTGTTTTTTAAAAACAGACTGTATAAAGTTGAGTGCACGCGGCCACACTAAGCACATTAATTCGGTCGTGTCCATCCATGTATCGAGGCTAGTGTCGATTTCCGGAGCGTTGCACTGTGGGCAGCTATCCCATAGCTATCCCATAGTTCCCACAGTCTCCCCCGCCCATTGGAATTCTGGGTTGAGATCCCAGTGCCTGATGGGGCAAAAATCATTGTCGCGGGTGGTTCTGGGTACAGCCTCACCCCTGCCTCACCCCTCCCTCCGTGCAAGTAGCAGACAACCGTTTCACACCTTTTTCCCTGGGTGAACTGTGCAGACGCCATAGCATGGCAAGCATGGACCCTGCTCAGCTCAAGACAGCAATCATGGATGTTATAACACCTCACGCATTCTCGTGCAGTCAATGCTGAACCAGGACCTGCAAAATTAGTCGAGGAGGAGGCGGCTACGGCAGTGCGGCGACGAGAGTGATGAGGACATGGACACAGAATTCTCTCAAATCGTGGGCACCTGTGCTTTGGAGATCCTGCAGGTAATGGGGCAGGTTCTAGCCATGGAACGCTGATTTTGGGCCCAGGAAACAAGCACAGATTGGTGGGACCGCATAGTTTTGCAGGTGTGGGACAATTCCCAGTGGCTGCAAAACATTCGCACGAGTAAGGGCACTTTCATGGAACTGAGTGACTTGCTTTCCCCTGCCCTGAAGCGCCAGAATACCAAGATGAGAGCAGCCCTCACAGTTGAGAAGCGAGTGGCGATAGCCCTGTGGAAGCTTGCAACACCAGACAGCTACCGGTCAGTCGGGAATCAATTTGGAGTGGGCAAATCTACTGTGGGGGCTGCTGTGATGCAAGTAGCCAAAGCAATCACTAAGCTGCTGCTACGAAAGGTAATGACTCCGGGAAATGTGCAGGTCATAGTGGATGGCTTTGCTGCAATGTGATTCCCTAACTGTGGTGGGGCGATAGATGGAACCCATATCCGTATGTTGGCACTGGAGCACCTGGGCACCCAGTACATAAACCGCAAGGGGTACTTTTCAATGGTGCTGCAAGCACTGGTGGATCACAAGGGATGTTTCACCAACATACATGTGGGATGGCCGGGGGAGGGTTCATGACGCTCGTGTCTTCAGAAGCACTACTCTGTTTAAATGGCTGCAGCAAGGGAATTACTTCCCAGACCAGAAATTAACAGTTGGGGATGTTGAAATGCCTATAGTTATCCTGAGGGACCCAGCTTAGCCCTTGATGCCTCGGCTCATGAAGCCATACACAGGCAGCCTGGACAGTAGTCAGGAGCTGTTCAACTACAGACTGAGCAAGTGCAGAATGGTGGTAGAATGTGCATTTGGCCTGACTCGCTCAGACCTCAGCCAAACCAATGTCCCCATTGTTATTGCTGTTTGCTGTGTGCGCCACAATCTCTGTGAGAGTAAGGGGGAGACCTTTATAGCGGGGTGGGAGGCTGAAGCAAATCACCTTGCCGCTGATTATGCGCAGCCAGACACCAGGGCAATTAGAAGAGCACACCAGGAAGCGATGTGCATCACAGAAGTTTTGAAAACCAGTTGCATCACAGGCCAGGGTACAGTGTGACTGTTGTGTTTGTTTCTCCTTGATAACTCCCTTCCCCTTGATTGACTCATTCCCTGTAAGCCACCCACCCTCCCCCTTCGATTACCGCTTGCTTCCTAAGGAAATAACATCACTCTCATTTAAAAATTATGTATTCTTTATTAATTAATTATAAAAAGAGAACGAGAAGTGATAGGTAGCCCGGGTGAGGTTTGGGAGTAGGATAGGAGGAAAGGAAAAGGTAACTAAAAATATTTCAAAATAATGACAGCCTTTTGGTTGGGCTGTCCACTGGGGTGGAGTGGGCAGGTGCACGGAGCCTCCCCCCACGCGTTCTTAGTCGTCTGGTAGGTGAGGCGGCTAAGGAATATGGTGAGGGGGGAGGGCGGTTATACGGGGGCTGCAGCGGCACTCTGTGATCCTGCTGCCGTTCCTGAAGCTCCACCAGACACTGGAGCATGTCTGTTTGATCACGCAGCAGCCCCAGAGTTACATCCTGACTCCTCAGATATTCCTGTCGCCACCTCTCATCTTGAGCGTCTCTCCTATCCTCACGTTGGTCCTTCCTGTCCTCACTGGCATCTTTCCTGTACTTTGATACCACGTCCTTCCACTCATTCAGATGAGCTCTATAATTGCGGGTCACTTCCATGATTTCCGAGAACATTTCATCTCGCGTCTTTTTTTTCTGCCGCCTTATCTGAGATAGCCTTCGGGATGGAGGAGGGAGACTTGAAAAATTTGCAGCTGCAGGAGGGAGGAAAAAAGCGGAGAGAAGTATTTAAAAAGATACATTTTACAGAACAATGGTTATACTCTTTCATGGTGAACAACACTATTCACCTTACATATCACATGTGATCTCATTACAAGGTCGCATTTTGCATCTTAATATTGAGTGCCTGAGGCTTTGGTGTTAGAGATCACAGATGCAGGTCCGGGCATCAGAATTCGGCTTGCATGCATCCATGGTAAGCCATAGTCTTTCGGCTTCTGCAGCCTTCATATATCCAGCGCCCTCCTTTCCCAAAAAGCAAGCAAAGCCCGTTGAGTGCTGCTTCTTTCCTGTTAACGTGCAGCACCAGAACTGCCCCATCCAATTCTCTGGGATGATCGCTTTACTCCTCCCCCCACCGCGTGGCTGGTATCATGGAAGATCACTGCTAGCCACCTTCCCCCCCACCACATGGCTGGTAGCAGGGAAGATCCCAGCTAGCCAAACGCGAAAAAGCTCAGCACCAATCTCCCCATGTCCTCCCCCTGCTTGGCTAAATGCAGGGAAGGATTTATTTTAAGCCACAGGCAAACAGCCCATCCATCTCTGTCCTGCTAATTAAATTCCCGTATTTCAACCGGGTTACCATGAACGATATCACTCTCTTGAGGATAACACAGCAAGATAAAGAACGGATGTTGCTTGAATGCCAGCTAACCCCGGGACCATACGCAGCTAGGCTTTGTCATACAATGATTCCAGATTACTTGCTACATGCATGGTGTGGTCAAGTGTCCTACCATGGAGGATGGAATAAGGCTGCCCTGCCCAGAAACATTCTGCAAAAGCTTTTGGAGTACCTCCAGCAGAGCTTCATGGAGATGTCTCTGGAGGATTTCTGCTCCATCCCCAGACATGTGAACAGACTTTTCCAGTAACTTTACTGGCCGCAAATGCAGCCCAAGTCCTCAGGGCAAATTAATCATTAAAAAACGCTCGCTTTTAAACCATGTTTTAAATTTACAAAGGTACACTCACCAGAGGCCCCTTCCATGGCTTCATTGTCTGGGATAGTGGCTTGGGAGGGCTGGGAGGGTGCTTCTGTCAGGCTGAGAAAAAGCTCCTGGCGGTTGGGGAGAACGGAGTGCTGTATGCTCTCTGCAAGCTTGTCCTCCTCTTCCTCCTCCTCATCTTCCCTGTCCACAGAATCCTCAGCCATGGCTGTGATTACCACCCCCACCTCGGAATCCATGGACAGGGGTGGGGTAGTGGTGGTGGACCCCCCTTGAATTGCATGCAGCTCAGCGTAGAAGTGGCATGTTTGCGGCCCTGCCCTGGACCTTCCATTTGCTCCTTTGGTTTTCTGGTAGGCTTGTCTGAGCTCCTTAACTTTCACATGGCACTGTAGTGAGTCCCTGCTGTGGCCTCTCTCTATCATGGCCTTGGAAATTTTTTCATTCATCTTTTGGAACAGAGTTTTTTCATTCGTCTTTTGGAACAGAGTTATGTTAGCATGGAATCCTTTCCCCATACAGCGATCAGATCCAGTACCTCCTGTGCGGTCCAGGCTGGAGCTCTTTTTCGATTCTCAGACAGCATAGTTACCTGTGCTGGTGAGCTCTGCGTGATCACCTGGGCTGATCAGCTCTCCACGCTGGGCAAACAGGAAATGAAATTCAAAAGTTCACGGGGCTTTTCCTGTCTACCTGGCCAGTGCATCTGATTCCAGATTACTGTCCAGAGTGGTCACAATGTTGCACTGTGGGTTAGCACCCGGAGGCCAATACCGTCGAATTGTGGCCACACTAACCCTAATCCGACATGGCAATACTGATTTCAGCACTACTCCCCTCATCGGGGAGGAGTACAGAAATCGGTTTTAAGAGTCCTTTATATAGATATAAAGGGCTTTGTTGTGTGGATGGGTGCAGAGTTAAATCGGTTTAACGCTGCTAAATTCGGTATAAAAGCGTAGTGTAGACTAGGCCTGAGTGAGGAATGGGGATTGGTGCGTTAAAGCAGTGGATTTGTAACCTGCACCGCTGGTGTTTATCCTGGCTCTGAGAGGAGAGTGGGCATTGTTACCTGCTCTTGCAAAACCTGGATTTGTTCCCTCAGTGTATGTTGCTTTTGTCTCCATGGCAAATGGACTATGGGAGTGCCCTTCCCTTTTGCAGTTAACCATTTCTGAGCAACTCCATGAGTTAATGCATTAGTTCTGGGTGTTAATCTGCTCACTCATGGATTTTCACACTGAAATTCTTTTTTATCCACTCTCTGCAGTCAAGTCACAGCTCTTGTCTCCTAATATGCTCTGTTAACTGCTCCATTTTCTCCTTCATCTGTTTTACCAATCTAGTGAAAGTATTGTTTGCTACTTCTCACTCCTGCACACTTACTTCTCCCATTCTGACAGGCACCAGCCTAGGTCTCGGTTTAGGTTTTACCAGAACCTGGCTCCCTTCATACAGTGATGGTTGCAGTATGGCGCCCCCTGCCCTTGGATTGCTTGGTGGCTCTTTGTCTGGGTCATTCCCAATGTCCCCATTCGAGCAACCATTCCAAACATTCCATTTTCCATCTTTTAATTTTGCTCAGGTCACCTTTTTCCATTTCTGTCCCCATTCTTCAGGCACTGCACAATTACCTGAAATCTGCTGTTGCCAAACAAGATTTATAATGGGGGATGGCACTTCTCTTTTATGCAAATTGTCTACAGCAGTTCCTCATTTTCTATTCTGTTCCTGTGCTTTCCAGAGCTCTGTTACTTCTTCTATTTGTTTGGGGTCTTCTATGACTTGCTCTGCCAATTTCAAGGCATATTGTCTAAGGCAACTCACTGCAATATCCATTAATTTCAATATTCTACCCTTATTATTACTTTTTAAATTCTCTGTCTCTGCCATCGTTTTACATATTTCAGTCCATGTTTCCCCACTATCCTTTTTGAACTCACATGGACCTTCTTTGCTGGCTATCCAGCATGTCCATACCTCATCAAACTCTGTGGAGATATTTAGGGAGGAGAGGAGAGGATTACCTCCCTCTAATTTATTAATCTGTTTTTGATAGAGATGGGGTGAATTTCAATTCCCTTCAATATTGCCCAGCCTGGCATTCCCATGTCTGTATATAACCCCCAATATCAAGGTTGTTTTAACGTGGTTTATTAAATGTGTGTTTGTTACAGACATAAAAGGCATTCCCATCTAAGCACTGAAATAGCGTTAGGATTCTGGGCCACCTTTCCTGGAAAAGACACATAAACTCCAGAACAACAGAAGGGTTAATTTTTAACATACACTTTTTGCTTTCACTTTCCTTGTTCAGAGTTCAGTACTTTTGTATTCAAAGTGTGTGATCCATTCCCCACAGGCACACTCTCAAATCTCATTTTAATCCCTTGGTTTTTTAACACTGGAGCCCCCACATCTGGCATCGAGGGATGGAGAACCTTCTGGATTGGGGTCCAGTTTAATGCTTTGAAAAAGGTAAGAGCCTCTGTTTTAATGCCAAATCCTCTGCTTGTGTTGAGGGGTGTGGCTGCATTCACTTCAAGGGAACTCTAAGTATTTACACTTATTGGCTCCGGGGACACAGTAAGGAAAATGGTGCCTGGAATCTATAGCTGAGTTCGTAGTTGGAAGAATGCTTGATAGAGGACTGGACTTCATGACCTCTCGAGGTTCCTTCCAGTCCTATGATTCTGTGATTGTGATTCTTTAAACAAATGTGTCACCTCTTCTTGATATTTTCCTTTTTTATTTGATTGAGGGTTAACTAGCAGATAGAACAGAATGCAAAAGCAGTTATAGATTTTCACATGGGCCCATAGGGCCCATGCCCAGGGGCCCTGGACAATTTTGGGGCCCCACAGGAGAGCTGGAACTCTGCCCCCGCCCCCTGTTCCTCCTCTTCCGCCTCCCATCCCTATGTCCTGTTCCTTGTCTCCCCCTGAGGGCTGTCCCCTGACTCGGTCAGAAGATGGAGCCTGTGGTAGGGTGAGCCTACTCCCCCTGCCCGCGCACAGAGCTGGCTTTCCCACCCCCGCATGACACAGAGCTGGCTCAAGTCCCCCCATCCTGGACACTGCACAGAGCTGGTCTGAGGGCCCCCTACTCCATGTAGTGTGGAGTTGGCTGGGGTTTTCTATTTTGGTTGGATGTATTCCTGGAGACTTCATCACATGACTTAATCTTTAATTAAACATTAATCTTTAATTCCTGGAGACTCCAGGCCAATCCTGGAGAATTGGCCACCCTAGAGCTGGCCTGAGTCCCTCCTCCTGTCTGGAGCTGACCTGAACTTCCCCTGCCCCATGCTGGCCCCAGCTGCACCCCCAAACATTCCTCTGTCTCCCCATAGGGGGGCGTGCCCCACAGTTTGGGGACCACTGTCGTAGGCTGTGGTAAGAGCCACCCAGGGAGCCCGGGTATGTAGGAGGCCAGCTTTCAGCACCCCCACTATTAAAAGTGTTGCAGTGTCACTGCTCAGGACAAGCCTGCAACAGCACACAGCACATGGGAAGAGCTGATTCGTAGCAGAATGAGAAGCAGGAGAGGGACTGGGGGTGCAGCATGGGCAGGGCCACACTTGGCTGTTTGGGGCGGCACAGCCTTAGGGTGGCCAGATGTCCCAATTTTACAGGAACAGTTCCAATATTTGGGACTTTTTCTTATATAGAATCCTATTACCCCCCCATCCCCTGTCCTGATTTTTCACACTTGCTGTCTGGTGACCCTATACAGCCTTCCCCGCCTATGATACCCGCCACCCATGTCCACAGCTAAAAACTCAGGGACTGGGGCACAAAGAGTAATCTATGAAGCAGTGTGTCTGAAGAGAGAGAGAAACAGACACCCAAGGCAGCTGCCAGTCAGGACAGGTTGGCAGTGCCTGGCCAGAGATTTCTGCAGAAGGGAGTGGCTTATGTTTGCTTGTTACCTCTGTTCCAGGGAACAGGACTTGTGTACTGATTTGTCTTGTAAATGTGAAACTGTCCTGCTGGGCCCTGAATTTGACAACTTTTTTAGTTTTAGTTTACTTTTGGGGGGGTTGTGTTTTTTTTAATTTAGATTAAAAAGAACATGCAATAAAATTAAAAAAAATGTGTCTATCCAACGATCTGGGTTTCCCTGCCATAAATTACAAATAAACAAATATAACTGGAAAACCAAAGTAGGTTAGGAAGCATCTTTTATTGGAATAACTTCTGTTGGTGAGAGGGACAAGCTTTCAAACTTACAGAGAGCTCTTCTTCAATTCTGGAAAACTTACTGACAGTGTCACAGCTAAATACAAGATGGAACAGATTGTTTATCATAAGTAGTTAACACACATTTCAAGGGACCAAAATAAAATTAAAATAAAATAAAACAACTGCTTATCCAAGAATCTAGGCATCCCTGCCATAAATTACAATTAAACTAATACAATTACACAGCCACTCGAACATAAAACTCCCATCCAGGAACTCTGATTCCCCTCAAAAGCCTTTCTCTGCAGCACCTTGCAGTGAAATGGACTGAAAGCTTCCACATATTATTTCATATGGAAACTTCTTGACTTGCAGAACTGTCCAGTGCACATCATATATACAAAGAAGTTAGATAAAAAAACATAAATAAATTGCTGGCAGGTTGCAACACAACACAACTTTATTACTTAGCTTTCAGAAGGACAACACACATGAACCAAAAACATAGAGAGACAAAGCAGAATGCTCTCTAAAAACAGAGAAGTACAACTCACCCAACCTTAGCCAAGGCTGACTGGTTGCACACTGACTCTGATCCCATGTTTCTTTACCAAGCCTCCTGCCTTCAAGCAGGACCAGGAAAACCCCTGAGAATGTAAAGCCAAGGATCATAATGTTAGCGCCATTTTCAATACATACATCATAAGAACCTCATTATGTTTTGCTTTCTGCCTTTCTCCCCTGACTAGGCTGATGGTGTGGAGTGGCGTGTCTTTACAATGACTCCAATTCAGCAAACCATCACTTTTCAGCAAAATACATCCTGAACTTAAAAGGGATTTGTGTGGGTAGTTTGCTGAACTAGGACTTATAACAGGCACTCTCACACCTTTTCAGTATCTCACTATTTTGACTCTGATAAATCAGTCTGAGTATGAGGAAGGGCAATGGGTACACTGATATCTCTGCTATGAGGAGCTAACTTCTCTCCCAGCTTTCTCCATTCAGATCTCCCCTAGGTATGTTTCAAACCCTACCCTAAGGGCCAAATGAGCTTGTATCAAAACAATTTATTGTGAATAATATTGTGAATGTCTAGTGCTTTTCCAATGGATTTTTTTCATATGTGACACAAAATTACATGTTATTTTCAGTGAAATACAAGAGAAAGAAGTAAGTTTTGGGGACACCTGGCAACTCTGACAGCACAGTCTTTAGTGCCACTAGATAATCCTGTGGAGTTTCCTGGTTGTCTGCTCTAAGAGAACACTCAAACACCTCAGTGTCAGGTGACAGAGGAATGTTGATGGTATCAGTATGTGTCACACCTTCTGCACTGTGTGCTCAATGCAACAAATGGGCATATCAGAGCTGATAGTAAAATAACAGAGATACATTGAGACTGGTTCTAAGGAGACTGCTGCAGGTTCAGCAATAAACATGCTGGAGATATGAAAATCCTTGAATGGCTGAAAAAGACAACAGACAGGAGGAGGATGGGGATGGCTGACAACGTAATGAGTCAAAATCTTCCCTGGAGTAACATCACTGAATATCTCTGTCGAATTAGATCCAATAGGTCTGTTATGTGGACTCATTTGGGAAGAAGCAGAAAGGCGTAAAAAAAGTTCAGAGCCTTAATGCTCACCCAGAGGGCACATACATGAATGGGTGAGTTTAGAGTGAAAGTTTTGTTGGTGAAAAATACCACCAGGAGTCTGCAGAGATAATCCATAGGAGCAGATTACTCCTCACTCTGCTGCTGTCACTCCTGTTGAGTAAGGCCTCACTCTACCAGTAGTCTCCCTAGCCAAGATCTGTAAAATGGACAAGTCATGTTGGGTGCCCTGTTTGAGAAACCTTGAAGGGCCTGAATTTCAGAAAGAGCTGAGGAGCACCACTCTGAATGTCAGGCCGGTTTAAGGTCTCTCAAGCTGGGCATCCAAAATCAACAATCAATTTAGAAACTGTTGGCCATTGAGTTCAATAGGACTGTTCATGGTGTAGGGTACCAACCTGCATGAGTCAAGCCCACAGTGTCCATGTAAAAAGAAGGCTCAACTCAGCAGTATGATCATCCACAGATCATCCACACACAGTCCCCATGTAGACAAGCCCTTTGTAGACATTGTGGAAATCCTGGGGTCCCATTTTTCCCCCAAACCACTGGTAATTGCTGAAAGATATAGGTTCCACAAAAGAGACCAAAAGGAAGATGAAACAGTTGTACAATTTGTAGCCATTTTAAAAAAGCTAGCAGAACACTGTGAATTTAAAGAGATGTTAAATGATGCCCTGCGTGACAGGTTAGTGTGTGGCCTCTGCAGTGAAGCTATACGGAAGCGCCTACTGACAGAGGCTCAGCTTACATTACAGATGGCTGTTGATATTGCTGTCTCCATGGAACTGGCTACAAGGGAGGCGCAATACATCGGTGCATCCCCTAGGGTGCAAAAAGTGTCACAAGAACTGACCCACAAAACTGTGCAGAGTCAAGAATGTTACCGCTGTGGTAAGCCGGGTCACCAGGCATCAGAATGCTGGTGTAAGGACCTGGTGTGTCGACACTGTAGCAAAAAGGGACACATTGAGTGTGCCTGTAAACAAAAGAAAAAGAGGCCTGTGGTCTGGCCGACAAAAAGAGGAACCCTGCATATCCTAGAGCAGACCCAGGATGATCAAGGTGACACCTCATCGCAAGAGGAAGTGCCACTGCATGTTTTGTCTTTGGCAGTGGGCTCACATGAATACTGGGTAACCCCGTTGTTGATTGGCAAAACTATATGCATGGAACTGGACACCGGTGCAGCCGTGTCACTGGTCTCCGAGACTGTGTATAAAGAAAACCTACAGCATCTTCCGCTTAAGGCAACAAAAACTGTTCTGAAGACGTATACGGGAGAAGCTGTGCCCATGTTGGGCACTATTGATGTTAAGGTGGAGCTCAATGGACAGGCTGCTAAATTGCCACTGTTTGTGGTGAGAGGTAACTACCCAGCCTTAATGGGTAGGTCTTGGCTTGGGAAGATTCAACTGAACTGGGCAGAAGTGCACCGGATGACTAAAGAAGAAACCAGTCTAACCCCTATTCTAAGGAAACATGCTGCTGTTTTTGGAGATGATTTGGGAAGTATGAAGGGAATCACTGTGACAATGAACATTAAACCTGAAAGTCCACCAAAATATCTGAAAGCCTGAACTGTGCCATATGTCATCAGGCCAAAAGTTGAAGCAGACCTGGAACACCTGGTCACCAATGGAGTCCTAATACCAGTTACCCATAGCTCATGGGCCACTCCTATCGTTCCAATAGTGAAGAAAGATGGCTCTCTCCGGATTTGCGGTGATTTTAAAGTCACTGTCAACCCAGTGTTGTGTGCAGAGCAATACCCGCTTCCCCGCATCGATGACCTCTTCGCAGGCCTGGCTGGGGGACAAAAGTTCAGTAAGATTGATCTGAGTCAAGCATATTTACAGATGCACGTCGATGAAAAGTCCCAAGAGCTGTTGACTATTGTGACTCATAAGGGGCTTTATTGATACTGTCGCCTAACCTTCGGAATAACGTCTGCTCCCGCCCTGTTCCAGACGGCTATGGACCAGATCTTGTGTGGCTTGTCAGGAGTTCAGTGCTATCTGGATGATATCCTGGTCACTGGAAGAAATGAAGAGGATCACTTAAAGAATTTAGAGGCTACCCTACAAAGACTGGAAGAGTATGGCCTACGAGTTCGCAAAGACAAGTGTGAATTCTTCAAGCCCTCTGTTGAATATTTGGGACACATCATTGATTCTACAGGTCTTCATAAGGCCCCTGCAAAAGTTAAAGCTATTGAGGAGGCTCCCCCAACTCGAAATGTAAGCCAGCTGCACTTGTTTCTAGGACTACTGAACTATTATGGAAAGTTCATCTCACAGTTAGCCACACTGCTAAAACCACTTCATGAGCTCCTTGGGCAGAACAAGGCCTGGAAGTGGACTGAAGCCTGTGATGCTGCATTTAACAAAGTTAAGGATGCATTACTAAATTCTGAAATTCTAACGCACTTTGATCCATCCTTACCCCTACAATTGGCCTGCTATGCCTCCCCTTATGGAGTGGGAGCAGTCGTGTCACACATTATGCCTTCGGGAGAAGAGAGACTTATTGCTTTTGCTTCACGCACTCTAAGCAAAGCAGAAACTAAAACTATGCCCAAATCGAACGTGAGGCATTAGGAATTGTTTTTGGAATTAGGAAGTTTCATTAGTACCTGTTTGGGCGAAAGTTTACTCTTCTCACAGACCATCGACCTCTGACGTCAATTTTTGGACCCTACACAGGCATTCCCCCATTAGCTGCTAGTCGTATGCAACGTTGGGCATTGTTACTTTCAGCACACACATATGACATCAAATATCGGAAATCCACTCTGCACGGCAATGCAGATGGCCTCTCAAGATTGCCTTTGCCAGTCAAACATCAAGATAGTGCCCAAAAGGAAATCTTCTACTTTGAACAGGTAGAGAATACACCCATCACTGCTACTCAGATAAAGAAGACAACTCGCATTGACCCAGTATTGTCCCAAGTTATGGATCTGGTGATGCATCGAAAATCTCCACAAACCTCTCCGGTCTCATCCGACCTTGTTCCCTACATGTCCAGGAGGACAGAGTTATCGGACCAATCTGGTTGTTTGTTGTGGGGGAGACATGTCATTATTCCACCACCACTGAGATCACAGATGTTAGAACAGCTCCATTCCGGTCACTGTGGAATAGTGCGCATGAAGGCAAATGGGATACACCATATCACGTCAGCACCATATCATCCATCCACCAACGGATTAGCTGAAAGATTTGTGCAGACGATGAAACACGCTTTGAAATCAGCAAGGGGACAACACTCCATTCAAAAGCATCTGGATACCTTCTTACTTTCCTACAGAAACACACCTTATGCTACGACGCAGGCATCCCTGGCCTTTCTAATGATGGGACGACAGCTGCGAATTTGCTTTGATCTGCTGAAACCTTCTGAACCCTGACAAATTGTGCAACATCAGCAGCAATATCAAGTCATCAGACAGGCACCCAGAGCAAAAGACCAAACCTTTAGCCCGGGACAGCCAGTTTTGTCTCGGAATTATACTTCCAGAGCTAAATGGGTCCCTGCCACAATCATCACTCAAACAGGACCTGTTTCCTACACAGTCCAGACTGCAGAGAATCTTACCTGGCGGTGACATGTAGATCAGCTGTTGCCAGGTCATGCCAATCCTCAGGACACATCTGCAGTTGAGGGGTCTGACTTCATCTTTTCTGGTGAGACACCAAATCACCAAATCACCAAACCTGTTCCTGACTATTCTCCTCCATTACCACCGGCGGCTGAGATACCCCTTTGCCCAGCACGAACTGATACCACCTCCTCACTTGTTCGTGCTGCGGACCCTGAGCCCATGGTACTTTCGGGTGGGACAACCCCAGAAGTTCGCTGTAATCCACCTAGAGACAGAAGGCCTCCTCATTGGCTGGATTTTAGCTAGGAAAAACCCACGGTTATGGGGCAAAATAATCCCCAGTGTTTATCCAGGAATGGAGGCAGTCTACCCTCCTTCTCTAGTCTAGTGTGTGTTTTATTTAGGGGATGTTCTTATTAGGGGGGAGGAATATGTTGTGTATTTAGTTGTCATGGTTTTTATTCCTATTGCAACTGAGTTAGATTATTAGGGGATAGCCCGGCCAGCTTCGGCCGGTTGAGTGAGCTCTGTGTCTGTAAATAAAATGGTAGTTTTGTTAGCTGTCTGCTGTCTGACCTCAAGTGATTTCTTCCTAAACCGGCTGCCCCCAAGAATATGACAAATGGCCCTTTGGGGCCACAGCTAGGAGCAGCCCCAGAGCTCGCATAGAACTGTTCCCAGAATTAGGGAGTTGCAACCGATTCCTTTGTTCTCCCAACTGTCACATCACCAAAGTACGTCCAGTCAGAACTGGGTGTAGCTACGCGTAAGTCTATGCTGCAGTCACTGGGTCTGACTGCATCTCGAGGGGACATGCCTGAGCTAGCTTTAATCTCACTAGCTCAGGTCCTGGAGCAGTGCAGTTACAGCAGCACAGGGCTAGCCCTGGGAGTAATTATCCTGGGTTCTGGGTTGGTTGGTTTGTACAGTCTGGCTTGAAGCTTGTGCTGCTGCAGCTTCACTGTTCCAGGACTCAAACAAGAGAGATTAAAGAGCTCACAGGTAATGACTTCAGCCTGGACACGCCCTGTGTCTCTGGCCCATTGTGCCTCCATCAGCCTTGGAGAAGGGCAGGCGTTATGCCACGCTTGGACAGCAGTGGTGCTGGAATCACGTGGTCTTGCCCTCCCTGAGCACTAGGACTATGACAGTGAATGTCCCTTCCACCACAGCAAAGGTTCTCATGTGATCTCTCCCACACACACCCTTACACTGGCTTCACATAGTGACACACTCCCATATTGTTCACCTTTTCCTGCAACATACAGTGATACAGGGGAAGGAAAGGAAGGAGAAGCCTGGTGTATTTCAAGAAGGAATAACGAGAAATCAACTGCCTTGTATTTCTGAGCATCTGTGTCTATTTTGATTGCTGGTCTCATTTCCAATCAGCCCCTGTGACCCTCATCCTACCTGATTGAACTAACTTTGTTATCTCCAGCCTGATACTTGCTTGCATATATATACCTTCCTCTGGAAATTTTCACTACATTCATCCGACGAAGTGGGTATTTACCCACGAAAGCTCATGCTCCAATACATCTGTTAGTCTTTAAGGTACCACAGGACTCTTTGCTGCTTTTACAGATCCAGACTAGCATGGCTACCCCTCTGATACTTGGGAAAGGAGGTGAACAGTGAGATGACAAAATTTGCAGATGTTAATTTTAATTCTTGCTGCTAACATTTTTATTCTCTCTCTTAGCCTAACTTTGCAAAGCTACACGTTAGTCTTGGTTAATTATTATTTAGCATAAGTTAGAGTTTCAGGCCTCTGTGTTAATAGATGTAATATGACAGTTTTTAAAGGCTGCATCCAATGAATTCCAGAATTTCAGGGAGTGTTCTAGATATCAATGGGCAGAACTCTGTCAATTTTGGTGGAAATCTGAAAACGGCAAATGGAGGACACATGGATCGCCTAGCACCTGGGTAGCAGAGCTAGCATAGCACTTTCAACCACTTCTAGAATTGTCTGTAGATCAAAGAACCAGTTGCTGGCATAAATAACACCTTTCAGCATAACAACTCCCCCATCTCATCTTTGCCCTGTGTCCCAATAGAATTTAAAAGTGGTGAAACACTGAAGGAGAAAGAAAAGAAGAAAGAAAGAAGAGCTTTCCCCCCAGAAACCTTTGAGAACAGCACTGGTAAGTCTGCATTCATTGTTCTAGTCCCAGTGCTTTAGGGTAACCCCTGGGAGTTGGTTAGTGTGTGTGTAGGGTCTTTTATTGTTTTTTAAAACAATTCTTTCTTAAACAAAATCCACTTACCTCTCACACCATTTGCCCAAACACACAAAAGAAAAGAAGTGATTAGAATCATAGAATTCTCAGGAGATCACCTAGTCCAGCTCCCTGCTTGAAGGAGGACCAATCCCCAATTAAATCATCCAACCAATTTTTGCCCCATATCTCTAAATGGCCCCCTCAAGGGTTGAATTCACAATACTGGGGTTATTTGGTCAATGCTGAAACCGCTGAGCTATCCCTCCCCCCGCCCCGTTAGCTAAAGAACCCCCCAAATCTCACCTTTCTGCATAGGAAGGTAGAGGAAATATTCCTTTTGTCACAATGGAAATTATTTGATTAGTACAATATTTGGGGCATCTGACCTATTTCCCACCCCAGTGCACATATACGAATGCACAGTTTGGAGGAAACAATGTGTAAAACATTTTATTTCTTCCCCCTTCCCGCCCCTCCCCAGAAACTTTTCAGAAAAACACTGGTACATTTTTTGTTCTCTACTTTCAATAACACCAAAATGTTTATTAAGCTAGATTATGAGTAATATCATAATAATAAAAGTTAACAACCATTGGTGAGCTACAGACAACAGCCCTTTTAGGCACTGTTACAATTTTAAGGAAAGTCAGAGGAGAACATGTGCATGCTGAGAACCTAAAATGAGGGAATTCTGCAGAGGATTTAACAAAATTCTTGACCATACAAGCCTAGTGAGTCAGTTCATGGTCAGGATTTATTGGTGACCCATTGGAATAAATTGTAGGCAATAGTTTTCCCCTTTTAATTCTTAAATATTTTATACCGATTTGAAACTATTTGTTTAATAAAACCACTCTGATATAATATTGAAGAAAAAAATAATAAATGAGAAATTATGATGCTGTGCTTCTTGTTTGTTTGTTTTGAAATCTTGACAGGTCTGTTTCCATTTCATCCATTTCATTTGTCAAATAATTTAAATTATGCTTCCAGCAAAAACATACAACAAAATTCCCCAAATAACCTAGAATCGTTCTTTATCTTTAAAACGGAAAGGCATTCTGGATCACTTCTGTGTTGGATATTTTCAGTAACTAATGGCCTTTTTCTTGTTGTCTTGTTTACAGAAAAAAATGGTTGAGGCTAACTTAGCCCTACGAATCAAGATTCTCATAGGCACAGATGTTCTCTTTTTTATTATCCTCATCGGGATCATCTTCTTCATTTGCTGTTGCTTAAGTAGGAAAATCTTCCTTCTACATTTCTAGACTTTCTTCATATTGATAATATAAGACCAAAATCTGTGTAAATAATGTATGGGACAGATAGGCTACTTCTGACTGAAACAGAATAATGTATTCCTCTTTCTTTTTTTAATTTTATTTTTGTATATTGTTTTCAGGGTGGTGATTTTAAAGGTGTAACTGATTTTAGGGAAGTGCTAGTCCTGTTTTTTTTAATTAGTATCTATTTTGTTGCCTATTGTTTCAAATTATTTTTTCTCTTTTTTTTAATTATAGTGTGTGCAATGGCCTATGGCTACGATGCTATATTAAATCATGTACTCAGTCTTTACTGAAATTGTCATCAAGGGGAATATTTGGTGAGGAGGGCCTGCAGTCTTTGGCCCTCCACTTGCAAATGGTATAAATTATTACTAGAAACAGGTTCCAAAATTTGAGCCAGTTTTTGATTCAGCCCCTCACATATTTGTGGGTGTTTGGCTCCATTATTGTGGTTCAGTGCATTATAGACAGACAAACCATGAAATTTGTCTCTGGATCCAAATTTAAATTCTATCCCACCCCCACCCTGAGCAAAGGAGGTGGGAGACCTGATTTTAAAAATTAAGCCCAGGAAAACAACATCTCCCCATACCCAATTGATAGGGTGCTCCAAGACCAGGAGGAATTTCAGCATATATTTGTTAGTGTTTCCCCTGGTAAACCCTATGGGGAAGGGCTAGGGCAAGGTTTCTTCTGACACTGACAATAATATCAGGTACAAAGCCAGTTGCACCAAGGCTCCCAAGTTGGCCAGTGGGAATCCGGGTGGTTGTCCCATTCAGAGTGGGGAGTGAGGAGGCGAGAGCCCATGCAACTGCCCCACTCCCATTGGGAAGCATGGAGCCGAGAGCACAGAGGGCTGCTGTGCTCCCGGCGGGGAGTGCAGAGCTGAAAGCAGGGATGGGGGGCAGCTGGGTTCCCAGTGGGGAGCATAGAACTGAGAGCAGGGGCGGGAAGCCAGGAGGCAGCTGTGCGCCTGGCGGGGAGTGCTCAGCCGAGTGCCCAGCCAGCTACAGTGCTTCCAGCAGGGTTTGTGAAATGAAGAGTTGGGTTGAGCTCATAGACTCATAGACTTTAAGGTCAGAAGGGACCGTTATGATCATCTAGTCTGACCTCCTGCACAAAGCAGGCCACAGAATCTTACCCATCCACTACTGTAACAAACCCCTAACCTACGTCTGAGTTATTGAAGTCCTCAAATTGTGGTTTGAAGACCTCAAGCTGCAGAGAATCCTCCAGCAAGTGACCCGTGCCCCATGCTGCAGAGAAAGGTGAAAAACCTCCAGGGCCTCTGCCAATCTGCCCCGGAGCAAAATTCCTTCCCGACCCCAAATATGGCGATCAGTTAAACCCTGAGTATGTGGGCAAGACTCACCCGCCAGCACCCAGGAAAGAATTATCTGCAGTAACTCAGATGTCAACCCATCTAACATCCCATCACAGGCCATTGGGCATACTTACATGCTGGTAATCAAAGATCAATTGCCAAAATTAATTGCCAAAATTAGGCTATCCCATCATACCATCTCTTCCATAAATTTATCAAGCTTAGTCTTAAAGCCAGATATGTCTTTTGCCCCCACTACTCCCCTTGGAAGGCTGTTCCAGAACTTCACTCCTCTAATGGTTAGAAACCTTCATCTAATTTCAAGTCTAAACTTCCTAGTATCCAGTTTATACCCATTTGTTCTAGTGTCCACATTGGTACTAATCTTAAATAATTCCTCTCCCTCCCTAATATTAATCCGTCTAATATATTTATAAAGAGCAAGCATATCCCCCCTCAACTTTCTTTTGGTTAGGCTAAACAAACCAAGCTCTTTGAGTCTTCTTTCATAAGACAGGTTTTCCATTCCTCAGATCATCCTACTAGCCCGTCTCTGAACCTGTTCCAGTTTGAATTCATCCTTCTTAAAAATGGGAGACCAGAACTGCACACAGTATTCCAGATGAAGTCTCACCAGTGCCTTATATAACGGTACTAACACCTCCTTATCTTTGCTGGAAATACCTCACCTGATGCATCCTAAAACTGCATTAGCTTTTTTAATGGCCATATCACATTGGCGGCTCCTAGTCATCCTGTGATCAATCAATACTCCGAGGTCCTTCTCTTCCTCTGTTACTTCCAACTGATGTGTCCCCAATTTAGAAATAAAATTCTTATTATTAGTCCCTAAATGCATGACCTTGCTCTTTTCACTATTGAATTTCATCCTATTACTATTACTCCAGTTTACAAGGTCATCCAGATTTTCCTGTATGATATCCCGGTCCTTCTCTGAGTTAGCAATACCTCCCAGCTTTGTGTCATCTGCAAACTTTATTAGCACATTCCCGGTTTTTGTGCCAAGGTCAGTAATAAAAAGATTAAATAAGATTGGTCCCAAAACTGATCCCTGAGGAACTCCACTAGTAACCTCCTTCCAGACTGACAGTTCACCCTTCAGTACAACCCATTGTAGTCTCCCCTTTAACCAGTTCCTTATTCACCTTTCAATTTTCATATTGATCCCCATCTTTTCCAATTTAACTAATAATTGACCATGTTGAACCATGTCAAATGCCTTACTGAAATTGAGGTAAATTAGATCTACTGCATTTCCTTTGTCTAAAAAAATCTGTTACCTTCTCAAAGAAGGAGATCAGGTTGGTTTGGCACGATCTACCTTTTGTAAAACCATGTTGTAATTTGTCCCAATTATCATTGACCTCAATGTCCTTAACTACTTTCTCCTTCAAATTTTTTTCCAAGACCTTACATACTACAGATGTCAAACTAACAGGCCTATAGTTACTCTGATCACATTTTTTCCCTTTCTTAAAAATAGGAACTATGTTAGCAATTCTCCAGTCGCACGGTACAACCCCTGAGTTAACCGATTCATTAAAAATTCTTGCTAATGGGCTTGCAATTTCATGTGCCAGTTCCTTTAATATTCTTGGATGAAGATTATCTGGGCCCTCTGATTTAGTCCCATTAAGCTGTTCGAGTTTGGCTTCTACTTCAGATGTGGTAATATCTACCTCCATATCCTCATTTCCATTTGTCATCCATCCATTATCCCTAAGCTCCTCATTAGCCTTATTAAAGACTGAGGCAAAGTATTTATTTAGATATTGGGCCATGCCTAGGTTAACCTTAACCTCCATTCCATCCTCAGTGTTTAGTGGTCCCACTTCTTCTTTCTTTGTTTTCTTCTTATTTATAAAGGCTATAGAACCTTTTACTATTGGTTTTAATTCCCTTGCAAGGTCCAACTCTACATGGCTTTTAGCCTTTCTCACTTCATCCCTACATGTTCTGACCTCAATAAGGTAGCTTTCCTTGCTAATCCTGCCCATCTTCCATTCCTTGTAGGCTTTCTGCTTTTTCTTAATCACCTCTCAGAGATGCTTGCTCATCCAGCTTGGTCTACAACTCCTGCCTATGTTTTTCCCCCCCTTTCTTGGGATGCAGGCTTCTGATAGCTTCTGCAGCTTTGACTTAAAGTAATTTCAGGCCTCCTCCACCTTTAGATCCACAAGTTCTTCAGTCCAATCCACTTCCCTAACTAATTTCCTTAATTCTTTAAAGTTAGTCCTTTTGAAGTCAAAAACCGTAGTCCCAGATCTATTTTTGTTTATCCTTCCATCTGGTTGAACTGAATTAGATCATGATCACTCGAACCAAGGTTGTCCCCTACAACCATTTCTTCTATGAGGTCCTCACTACTCACCAAAACCAAATATAAAATGGCATCCCCTCTTGTTGGTTCTTCAACTACTTGGTGAAGAAATCCATCAGCTATCACATCCAGAAAAACCTGAGCACTTTTATTGTTACTAGCACTTGTCCTCCAGTCTATATCTGGGAAGTTAAAGTCTCCCATGATCACACAATTCCCATTAGTGTTTACTTCATTAAAAACATTAAAGAGGTCTTGTAGCAGGGTGGACCCTGCTCCGGGGTTTTAAGGGGTTAAAAGTGGCCTGACAGAGCTGAGCTGATTGGGGAAGTGTCTGCAGCTGGGGGCCACGCCCCAAACTGAGGAGCAGGGCCTTATAAAAGGCAGGGAAGCTAGGAGCCCAGAGAGTCTCTCTTCTGTCTTCAGAGAGAGACGGGCCTAGCTGCTGGGAAAGAGAGACCAGGTACCTGAGTGCAGCAGGGCTGGGGAAGGCTGAGGAGCCGGGGAGCTCCAGCCTAGAAAGCCCCAGGCTGCGGCCTAGCAGTGGGCCGATAGGTACTGTGGGTCGCAGAGGGCGGCCCAGGGGTAGGACAAAGCAGCAGGTCCAAACCCTCCTTGCCAGGGATGAGTTGGCTGAGACTGCAGTCTGCCCAGAGTGGGGGGCTAGACAATGACTGGCAGTAGCCATACACTGAGGCAAGGTAGGGATAGAGGGTGAGGGTTACCTAAGGAGGGGAGACCCAGACAGACAGGGGTGATTGTCAGGGGGCAGCACCCCAGAGAAAGGGGCACTGGGTCCAGGGAGGGACACGGGGGCCAGACGAACAGGTGCATCACTGGCCTGCAGAGGGCGCTCCGGTGCTGGACGGAGCAAATTCCATGAGCAACCAGCAGGAGGCGCGGCAGGGGTGAGTACCACCTGTTTACAGGTCTCTATCCATATCCAAATCAGATCCCAGTGGTCTGTAGCACACCCCAAGCACTATCTCAGGGGAGGCTCTAGTAGCTTTCTTTCCCAGTGAAATTTTTGTCCAGACAGACTCTGTCTTATCCATTCCATCACTTCTTATTTCTTTACAGTTAACCTCATCATTGATATACAATGCTACTCCACCACCTTTGCCTTTATTTCTGTCTTTCCTAAACAGCACATAGCCTTCAATACCTGTACTCCAGTCATGACTACTATTCCACCATGTTTCTGTTATCCCTATAATATCCGGTTTCACTTCCTGTACCAGTAGCTCTAGTTCCTCCATTTTGTTTCCTAGGCTCCTCGCATTAGTGTACAGACAGCTTAATTTTTGACGTTTGGCTTCACTGACATTCTTTATCTGGTTAGGCACAGACATTCTACCACCAGTATCACCTATTAGACTGGTATCTACACTACCCTTCCTCCTTATGTCCATTCTTCTGCTCATTGCTGTATCCTCTCTTATTTTGTTTTCTTCCCTCTCAGTGTTAAATTCCGGCGTGGAGATTACCTGGACATCTCCCAACCATCTCCCCCAAATTCCTAGTTTAAAGCTCTCTTGATCAGTTAGGCGAGCCTCCATCCTAGAAGTCTATTTCCCTCCTTACTCAGATGAAGTCCATCCTGAGAGAACAGTCTTCTGTCCATAAATGCTTCCCAGTGGCCGTACATCCCAAAGCCCTCCTTATAGCACCACTGCCTGAGCCATCTGTTGATCGCCATAATCTTGTCACACCTTCTCTAGGAACCAGCAGAATCCCATTGAAGATCACCTGAGCTTTGATTTCCTTAAGCGTCTTCCCCAGTCTGGCATAGTCTCCCTTGATACGTTCCAGCGAGAATCTAGCAGTATCATTCGTTCCCACATGAAGGACAATCAACAGATTCTTTCCCGCTCCCATTAGGATCCTTTTCAGCCGGAGGTCCACATCCTGTATTTTAGCATCCGGCAGACAGCACACCCTTCTGTTCTCCGGATCAGCTCTAGTTATAGGTCTGTCTATTCTTCTCAGTAAAGAGTCCCCAATCACATAGACCTGCCTTTTCCTGGTGACAGTGTGATTCTCCGGTCTATCCCCTGCACCCACTGGCTGCAAGTCCTCTCGATACCTTTTCAACCTTGCAATCCTCCGCAACCCATCCCGTATCCTCCTGGGGCTCATATTTGGTGCTGTCTCCATTGATTCTTCCCCGTTTCCTGTAGGACTAGCAGCTCTTCTCTTCTTCCTGGCCCTCTCACCTTCAGCGACCACCTGCTGTGCCCCTTCTTCATTTTCCAACTCTGCAAACCTGTTCCTGAGTTAGAATCATAGAATCATAGAATCATAGAATCTCAGGATTGGAAGGGACCTCAGGAGGTCATCTAGTCCAACCCCCTGCTCAAAGCAGGACCAAACCCAACTAAATCATCCCAGCCAGGGCTTTGTCAAGCCTGACCTTAAAAACCTCTAAGGAAGGAGATTCCACTACCTCCCTAGGTAACCCATTCCAGTTCTTCACCACCCTACTAGTGAAAAAGTTTTTCCTAATATCCAACCTAAACCTCCCCCTCTGCAACTTGAGACCATTACTCCTTGTTCTGTCATCTTCTACCACTGAGAACAGTCTAGATCCATCCTCTTTGGAAACCCCTTTCAGGTAGTTGAAAGCAGCTATCAAATCCCCCCTCATTCTTCTCTTCTGCAGACTAAACAATCCCAGTTCCCTCAGCCTCTCCTCATAAGTCATGTGCTCCAGCCCCCTAATCATTTTTGTTGTCCTCCACTGGACTCTCTCCAATTTATCCACATCTTTCTTGTAGTGTGGGGCCCAAAACTGGACACAGTACTCCAAATGAGGCCTCACCAGTGCTGAGTAGAGGGGAATGATCACATCCCTCGATCTGCTGGAAATGCCCCTACTTATACAACCCAAAATGCCATTAGCCTTCTTGGCAACAAGGGCACACTGTTGACTCATATTCAGCTTTTCGTCCACCATAACCCCTAGGTCCTTTTCTGCAAAACTGCTGCCCAGCCATTCAGTCCCTAGTCTGTAGCAGTGCATGGGATTCTTCCGTCCTAAGTGCAGGACTCTGCACTTGTCCTTGTTGAGCCTCATCATATTTCTTTTGGCCCAATCCTCTAATTTGTCTAGGTCCCTCTGTATCCTAGCCCTACCCTCCAGCGTATCTACCACTCCTCCCAGTTTAGTGTCATCTGCAAACTTGCTAAGGGTGCAGTCCACACCATCCTCCAGATCGTTAATGAAGATATTGAATAAAACCGGCCCCAGCACCGACCCTTGGGGCACTCCACTTGATACCGGCTGCCAACTAGACATGGAACCATTGATCACTACCCGTTGAGCCCGACCATCTAGCCAGTTTTCTATCCACCTTACCGTCCATTCATCCAGACCAGACTTCTTTAACTTGCTGGCAAGAATACTGTGGGAGACTGTATCAAAAGCTTTGCTAAAGTCCAGAAATAGTACATCCACTGCTTTCCCCTCATCCACAGAGCCGGTTATCTCGTCATAGAAGGCAATTAGGTTAGTCAGGCATGACTTGCCCTTGGTGAATCCATGCTGACTGTTCCTGATCACTTTCCCCTCCTTTAAGTGGTTCAGGATTGATTCCTTGAGGACCTGTTTCGGGGGCACGGCTTGTCTGCTTAGGGGTCCTACAAAAGTAGCCAGCCAGTCAGGCAGCGGCATAGACAGCAGCAGCGGTACAGCTGCCGGGCTCACAGCTGGGAGGAGGCAGCTGGCAGGGATCCTGGGGTAACTGAATTCCCGGCAGAGAGCTGTGAGCTGAGCTAAGAGCCCTGGCTCTCAGCTCCCCACACTATCCCTCCTAGGTCAGTGAAAAAGCTCATGGTGAGGACATGCACCACTGACCGAAGGAGGGTCATGTGGACATGAACCACTGCAGTGATTGTTGTGGTGACTGTAAGTTGACCTAATATAGGTTGACTTAAGTTTTTAGTGTTAACATGCCCACAGTGTCTGAGACCTAACACTGTTTCAGTGGGGCAATATCCTCTCGCTCAAATCCTTTCTTGAGTGGTGGTGGTGTGGGGCAGTGACAGCCCTTCTGGATGTTGTACAGGAGGGAGATGGAAGGGAAGAGTTGGTGCTAGAGGATGGATACTCCAGGAATCCCAAACACACTGGTGCAACCATAGGCCTTGATCCTGGCAATTGTTCCACACACCATCAGGGTCTTCCTGGAAGGATGCGGGATTGGGGCCATAATGCATGGGTATCCGTAAGTGTTTTCATCAGGACTGACACACTGAACTCTTGTCAGGGCAAGCAAGGTACCCAGCCAGTGCATGTGACCCATGTCCCTATAGGGCTTCCCTTACCTAGTGCAGACATTTCTTTTTCTGCATGATGCATTTTGTTAAATTGGGAAAGAAGAGGTTATAGCCACAGACTGGGGCTAGATCCACAAAGGAGTTCAGGCATGTTAGATGCCTACATCCAAAATTCAGGTCTTCAAAACCTTCTCTCTGTTGCCACCTGACCCTGTAATTGTCTGAAGTTTCTCAACACCTGCATTTCCATTGGAAAAGTCTCCATGATGCTTATGTTTCTGTTGCTGGCATATGCAAAACCACCTAAATCCTGGAGACTAGGTGCCTAAGCTCACACCTAAGCCACAGCAGGATAGTCAGAATAGGCATTGTCCAGCAGACCAGGACTTGCACAAAATGATGCCAGAAGAGGAGGTGTCACTAATGCCCTTATAGCCATTAACTTGTTGGTAGGACCACTCATAAAATGTTGGACACCCAGATTCAACTCCCTCTTCTGCCAGACAGGAGCAGAGAGTTGACACTGGGTCCTAGCCTCCCCCACACCCCTTTTCAGGGGAGCACCCTAATCACTGAGGTATTCTGGGACAAAGGTCACACCCCTGCTCCTCTCAGCCAGAGAAGGGACTTGAACCTATATCTGTTAATAAAAGGTTGAGTTTAGACCCGTAGCTCTCAGAGGGGCTCATGGCTGTCAGTCCTCAGTGGACTTCGGCTATTCCCTTCTCCTCAGCATTTCCTGTTGGCTAGCTTAGGCATTTCCCTTCACAGTATGCTGGGTTTTGTGTAGCCAATTCTTAGGCACCTAACTTTCCCCACACATTGTTAGGGAACATGGGTATCTAACTCCAGGTTATACACTGCACTGGGAGGCAGGGCACCTAGAAATTAGACATTGCAATGCTGAGTCACAGTCCTTTGTGTAGCTCGCTTTAAAATATATAGTAGACTTATTACTTTGCTAGGTGATTTCTATTGAATAACACTGAGATCCTGTTTAAAAAACACACATCGCTCCCTGTCTCTGGGTCTTTAGAATTTTAAGACTGTAGGGTTTTAGGTAATGAGTAATTGCTATTTACATCGCCATGGGTGTTTTCATTTATTATCTCTACCTTTTTTTAATAGGAAACAGAAGGAGAGATCCTGAAGAAGGTAACAAATGGGGCAAACCAATGTAAAGTTTTGCCAATTATTTATGTTTATTCAAATATGACATATATATATACACAAAAGGTAAGCAGAAAAATACGATTTGTTATATATATTTTATAACAAATAGTATTTTTTCTCCTAACCTTTTGTGTTTGAATATATATATATATATTCAAACACAAAAGGTAAGCAGAAAAAATACTATTTGTTGTGACTACTAATTTCCCAGATGAGTATGTAACCAGTGAATTAGCCAATCAGTTCCATACTTTTTTCGAAATTTTAGGAAAAATCCCCTCAGCTGTTTTTGAGACATTAAAATTACATTTTCCCTCAATGTTTGAAGAACATTGTTCCTGCTAAAGGGTTAGATTTTGACTTGACAATGAGCCTTAAATATGGGTCAGTGAGTAGCTGCACTGTCCCAACAGCAAAGCAGGAAGGGACTGGACTCAGAAATGTACCATATTGTGTGTTTCAATGAGAAAGTTACACTCTCCCTCCCACAAACTGTCTCAGCAGAGAGAGGGAGGGAGGAAGAGACAATGGCCTCTGAACATGCCTGGGATCCTGGGAGCCGTAAATAAGTACAGAGTAACACAAGGTAAACAATGGAAAGTGCAGGCAGAAAATGGGCAAGGCTGAAGACATCTGGGATTAAATGCACTCTCAGTATGCAAATGAGGACACTTGATTTTGGCCTCCGTGCACTACTAAGGCAACGTACAATGACTGTGGTTGAGTTACAATAGGCCAAGGAAGAATTCTCCTGGCAGAAGCACAGCATAGCCCGATGCAGCTCTATACTGCTGTCTCTAAGCTGTGATGTCAGGGGAATGTCCAAAGGTGGACTTGTAGTACACAGTCCACAGGAGATTCTGGGCTACAATACATCCCCATTTCACACCCAAAGCAGCTTACTTAGGTGTACCTGAGCTACTCAGTGCATACCTAGGGTCCCGGGTGGGATTGTACTCAGTTGCTAGCTCAAACGGCCTGCAATGCCACCATCGCTACCTTGCTATTTTTAGCTAGCTTGGCTATGTCTACACATGCTGCTATTGCACCTCCTGATTGCAGTGTAGACATACCCTTAGACATCATGCTTGATCCTAGACAGAAGTAACTTGGGTGCACATTTTCAAAGGTTGTGTTGGGTGCTGAAGTCTTTTGAAAACTTGGCCACAGGAGGTGACACAGTAGGTCTTTCATTAATTCAGGGTCAGGTTCTGCTGTATTCCTGTCCTATTCATGACACCTTAACCTCATACACGCAACACTACACCAGTCACGAGTGGGGACCAGATCCAGCCATGGGATGTTTCTGGGATAAAGAACTTTTCAAAAACATAGACCAAGTGTTTATTACTTAGAATGCTTTGGGCCTGACCTTCAGTTTGAGAAAAGAAGACTGAGGGGGGATCCAAAGATGATAAGGGCTGCTATAAAAAGGAGGTGATCAATTGTTCTTCATCTCCACTGAAAATAGAACCAGGAGCAATGGGCTTAATATGCAGCATGGGAAATTTAGGTTAGATACTAGGAAAATTTTTCTAATTCTAAAACTAGTTAAGCTCTGGAATAGGCTTCCAAAGGAGATTGTGAAGTCCCCATCACTTGAGGTTTTTAAGAACAGGTTGGACAAAAAGCTGTCAGTGATGATCTAGGTTTACTTGGTCCTGCCTTAGTGCAGGGAATTGAACTTGCTGATCTCTCAAGGTCCATGCCAGTCCCACATTTCTATATCATTGGACCAATTTATTCCATCTGAAGATCTGGCCCATATGTCCATAACATATAATAGTAGAGGGATATTTCTGGGGACAATATGAAAGTGCTGTAATAAATATTCGATGTAGATTGTCAGTGCTCATATGTGATATTGCCGTTAAACATTCTAACCTTCTCTGTGTTGCTTTGCTTTCTTTTGAAGAGAGACTCATCAGTGCAGAAGAAGGTAGATATGATATTTCAAATCTATATGTAAAAAGATGAGAAACCTATTTCTGTCTCACAATAATATGTAGAGTTCATTACACTTTCCCTAGATTTCTTGAAAGCAAATGCAAAATGTTTTGCTTTTCATTAGTATAAATTGGAGTTGTCAATGCAACTTATTGTATGGGACACATCTTCGTAGATACATTGTGTGATGAACATCCTCTAATGGACAGTCTCCCATTCATGATGACTCACACTCCACCTTCCCTCCCATTCACAACTGCATTAACCCCGCCGGGGCAGCTACTACAATTGCTTGCTTGGAAAAACATTATTGGGGAAGCCCAGTGTATTGTTAGCTGCCTTTGGTGCTCTATATCAGTGGTTCCCAAACTTTTTTCCTCCAAGGACTCCTTTGGCATCTGACTAAATTTATTGGACCACTTTCATTTTTTATACATAAATTTCATGTTATTTATTATTTTAAAATATATGTTTTCTAATTAAAATAAGAATCACAAAGGAACCAAAAAGAAACAGTCGGCAATCATTACAAGTTATCACATCAGCCTTATTTTCACTTTAACTAACATTATTTTGTGGTGTAGTTCTGAATGGGCAAGTTCTAGTGGTACCAAAATGCCCCCACCAGTGTGGGAATGCCCCCCAGCAGCATGACCTTTCATGCATGGTATGTGAGAGGTCACAATGTATGAAGGACGTCATACATTGTATGCAGAAAAAGTGCCAGAATACTTTTCCGGCACATTCAGGTCCCACTGCTGTACTCCTTAAGAGACAGACCCTCACAAAATCCCGGGCATACCCCACTCCCCACAGAGGTCTGGGAAAACCACTTCGAAACCACTGCTCTATTTGTTTGGTCTTTTCTGAAGAAGAAAAAAAAACACTGTGCTTCTTGGGATGGACTGATTTTAATCAAAGGTATTAAAATCGCTGTTTTTAATCATGATTTAAATAAGGAAGCCTTGATTTAAATCAATTTTATTTGTGTTTTGTATTTGTACTTAGTTATTTTCCTAAAGAAAAGTTGATTCTCATTTATTTGTAACCAGTAAAACATGTTGATTTGCATCTCTCTCTCTCTATATATAAATATATACTAAATTTGATACTTCTTGTCACTATTCCGGAGCATGTACTATAGCTATACATTAATTTAGAAAATTAAATAGCTTAATTATAGAATCATAGAGTCATAGAATAACAGGGTTGGAAAGGACCTCAGGAGGTCATCTAGTCCAACCCCCTGCTCAAAGCAGGACCAATCACAAAATAAATCATCCCAGCCAGGACGTTGTTTCCAAGTTTCGACAATAAAAAAAATGGGAAAAAAACATAAAAAAATGGCTGAATCAAAAAGAAAAACTCAACAAAAAAATCGGTTTGTGTCAACTGAAGCAGTTTGGTTAACTCAAATTGACTTTTTTCAAGTTTTTTTGATTTGACAAAAAATGTTTTTGTTTTGAATTGCTGTATACAACATCGTTTAAACCATTACTGGGTACTGTGTCCGGTCCTGTTGTCCAAAGGATGTTGAAAAAGAGAAAAAAGAGAAAAAACTTCAAAACAGTTTGTGTCCCATTAGGTTCAGGTATGAAATCTGGCCGAGCCAAATTTGATGGAAGACTGCTATGCCATATGTGAGAATGGGACTCAGTCCCACTTTCCCTTAGGCGCATGATGGAAGGGGCGTGAAAGGGGCAGAGTCTCTTCAGAAAGGAGTGACCCATGTTCCTTTAATCTCTATAGCCCACATGTGAAAGACACTTAAGAAGATGCTTTACCTTACAACACGCCTTTTAGGAACATGTGTGTGGGTGTCCTGCTGTCAAAATATAGACCATTACTCTTTCTAGATTTTTCCCCTATATCTTTTAGTAATCTCCCCTCCACCCCCCTTTGAGGTTGGGGCAGTTAAAGACACATATTTCTGTCAGGATTCAGGGATGTTGGAGTCCCTCAAAACCAGGTCACCCTGGCCCGGTCGTTCCCCTGAGGGGCGCAGGCAGGAATTTCTTCTTCTCTCCCCCATGTTTTTGAGGGCTGGTAGAGAGAAGTCTTTCCATTACAATTCCTGGTCTATGGGGCATGGTGGAGCAAGAGAGAGGAGTCGAGTAGCAGAGCCAATGAGGATTCGCTCCTTCCTAGCATAGCACTGCGATGAAAGGGCTGAAGGCTTCAACACATTCCTTATGTGCATCATCAGAACGTGTAAAACCAGACACTCCTGCTCCTAGCAAAAGATGAAAAGGTGATGGGCTGTGTTAGAAGGTGGGGACACCTTCTTTTCCTTTTCATGGGATGCCCTCCAACCTCACCTTACAAGAGCTAGGAGAAATGTTTTCAAACTTTATCATATGCGAAACAGTTGTTTTTAAAATCCTCATTTTAAAAATGCTATTACTGGTAGAAGGGCTCGGTTGGCTTTCCTGTCCTGTTAGAATTTTCAACATTTCAAAACATTTTCTGATCCTGATGCGGGATGAACAGTTGAATTCATGAAATGTTTCAAAAACCAAAAGCCTACTGTCACAACCCAGTTCAGTTTCAGTCAATTACTTTGAAATGTTTTGTTCAGATTTTGAAGTTTTTTCCCTTTTTAAAATTTGTTTTATATGTACATTTACCCACATTTCTAAACAAAAAATCTCTTGATGTGAAAATTCAAATTAAAACATTCTCATTACAAAAATGATGAAATGGGATGTTTTTAAATGAAAAGCTTTTTGATTCATTGTTTCAACGAACAGAACAGTATTTCTCAAACAGTTTCAGTGACAAAGAATCAGCATTTTTCAACTAAATACCGTTTCTTTAAAAACATTCCCAACCAGTTCTAATTTCCAGTCTGACATTGTCTAATTTCAACTTCCATTGGATCATGTTTTGCCTTTCTCTGCTAGTGAGCTCTTCAGTCTGGCAGAGGAAGGTATAACCTAATCTAGGGTTACAAGCTGAAGCTAGACAAATTTAGACTGGAAATAATTAGTAAATTTTTAATGATGAGGGTAATTAACCATTGGAAACATTTAGCAAGGGTCGCCAGGAATTATTTTGGGGAAGTTCTGTCACTTGTCTTGTCCCAGAATTCAGGACATATAGTCACAATGGTCTCTTCTAGCATTGGAATCTAGGAATCTGCCGTGGTATACAAGTACCATTGGCTTTTATTCTTGTATTTTACTATTTCTCTACTTACAATATTTTTTTTATAAATTATCAAACTTTATTTTGGTTTTGATTATTACATTATTTATGTATGCTATGGAGACATAATTGGAAGTACATGATTAATCACATGGTTTACTTTTTAGGGAAGACTCCAGAAAGAAAAATGTTTATATATACACATTTATATATATAACACGTTTAAATCCATATAAACGTTTTTTTTCTGGAGTCTTCCTTAAAAAGAAAACCATATGTATATATATTGCTGTTGCCCAAAAATGAATTCTTTGGAGTCTGAAACTATCTGCCAAAATTGCATTGCATTCCATCAATAGTTTCAGTTGGGGAGAAAATTTTCAAAAGTTTTGAAATGATTTGTTTTGAGTGTTTTATTTCAAAATATTTAATTTAATGAAGTCAAAATATTTCATTTCAACTTTCTGATTTGAAATGCTATTTTGTTTCCAAGTTTGGCCAATAAAAATGGTAAAAGAACATCATAAATGGCTGAATGAAAAAGAAAAACTCAAAAAAAAAATCAGTTTGTGTCAAAAGAGGCTGTTTGGTTAATTCAATCTGACATTTTTTCAATTTTTTTATTTGGCAAAAACAATGTTTTTTGTCTGAATTGAAACATTGTTTTCCTGGCTTTTTTCTAATCCGAAAAATTCATTATTCCCCCAGCTCTACAGAGAAAGCTCTTTATGCAAGCCAGCCACCACTAGAGGGGGATAAAGTGCCCCACTGAGTAGTTGCATGTTACATTGTCTCTCCATATAGCTAGCACCATGGTCTTGGAGCCACAAGTATGAGTGTGGGGGGGACTTTGTCCCACTTTAGTGGCTGGTTCACTGCTGCAGCATACTGACTGATTTACTGCTATAGCTCATGCTGAAAGTCCTGGCCTCAAATCTCATTCTCGGCCCATGTGGTAGTGTTGTTATGGACTACTTTTAACTATGTTTTATTTTCAGTCTAATTATGAGCACACATTCCCAATAATAGAGACTTGGTCTTTTTAATTGCCTGACAAGTGCCATACACACATCCCTGTGGTAATATACAATGTTATTTTTAAATACTCATTTTTTTTCAAAATAAACCTCATAGAAAATAGATTTATTTAACATATTAATAAAATATCCAGGTCTCTGTAATTGTTCATTAATATTAATTATAATTATTTATTATTTTATTTATTTCCAGGAGCCGGAATTGATTGGAGTCAGAGTCAGGGTAAGTGCAAGTGTCTTTTTTAAACAGGTTAGGCTCTATGAGCTAAGATCAAGTGTAAGTAGTCTCTTGGCCTATCAAAGACCGTGATCAAGTGTCTTGATCTTTTTGGTCTTTTGGCCTCAAGATGAAAACCTTGTCTGTGTTTCTTGGACCTTGAAGTGAAAAAATTATCTAAGTTATATCTTCATTTGCGAACACACAGGGCAGGACTCTGTTTTCCACAGTGTATGTACCTCATCAACAGCACATTCTGGGGTAGATCCTATTCAGCTAATGAGGAGAGTAAAAGGGTCATAGGAGATTCCCCTTTCTGCCCCCTATTGCATACAGTATGCACCCGGGACAGGCCAGAGTGCAGCTGCTCAAGGTATATGAATGTTGAATTAATAAACAAGAGTATTCACATTGGAAACTACAGCTGGCCAAAAATACCTGCATCCAAACATTTTTCAACAAAAAATGGCTTTTCAACAGAAGAGAAAAATTTTCAGCTGATCTCTGCCGCATTCTGGATTTGCTTTCTGAAGGGAAAAATAGATTTTATATTTTCCCTCATTGATTTTTAGCATCAGAGAGAGTTGAAAAGAAAAAGTTGAAAAGATAAATTCTACAGCCCTATTCCTGCCCTCATTGTGTGAAAAATCTCCCCTGTGAAATGGGTTATTCTTCACTTAAATCCCAGCTAGCCCTTCAAAATAGGACAAAGGTGTGTACCTTGTGCTGCACAGGTCTAGTCCTTCTCTCTGTCCAGGGATGAATTTCAACGTAAATCAGTCATAAGATGTTTGTGAATATAGGAGGAGTGAGGCCCTGACGTTGTGTCATCAATTATGTGATTTGCAATTTGTCAATAACTTTAATAATAAAAGTAACAATGTGCCCTTTGAGATAGTGTGTGGGGATGTCCTGCTGTTTTTCCCCCTGTATCTTTTAGTAATCGACTGTCCACCACACTTTGAGGCCTGGGGAGTTAAAGACACACATTTCTGTCAGGCTTCAGCAGTGTTGGAGCCCCTCCAAGCCCCATCACTCTGGCCACGGTGTTCCCCTGTGGGGTGCAGGAAGGAATTTCTTCTTCTCTCCCCCATGTGTTTGAGGGCTGGTAGTGAGAAGTCTTTCCATTACAATTCCTGGTCTATGGGGCTTGGTGCAGCAAGAGAGAGGAGTCGCGTAGCAGAGCCAACCAGGATTGGCTCCTTCCTAGCATAGCACTGTGGTGAAATGGCTGAAGGCTTCAGTACATTCCTTATGTGCATCATCAGAAGAGGTAAAATCAGACACTCCTGCTCCTAGCAAAAGATGAAAAGGTGATGGGCTGTGTTAGAAGGTGGGGACACCTTTTTTTTCCTTTTCATGGGATGCCCTCCAGCATCACCTTACAAGAACTAGGACAAATGTTCACAAACTTCATCATATGCCAAACAGCTCTTTTTAAAATCCTTGTTTTAAAAATGCTATTAATGGTATAAGGGCTCGGTTGGCTTTCCTGTCCCATTAGAATTTTCAACATTTCAAAACATTTTCCCATCCTGAGGCAGGTCGAAAAGTTGTAATCTTGAAATGTTTCACAAACCAAAAGCCTTCTATCCCAACCCAGTTCCATTTAAGTCAATTAACACATATTATTTTGAAATGTTTTGTTTAGATTTTGAAGTATTTGCTGTTTAAAAATGTTTTATATATACAATTACCTAAAATTCTAAATGAAAAAAAAATCACTTGATGTTAAAATTCAAATTCAAAACTTCTTATTATAAAAATATTGAAATGGGATTAAAAAAAACTCCAACCTTTTATTAAAAGCATTTTGATTCACTGTTTCAGTGAACAGAACACTATTTCTCAATCAGTTTCAGTTTTGAAGAATCAGCATTTTTTCAACTAAAGACCGTTTCTTAGAAAACATTCCCAATCAGCTCTAATATCCATTCTGACATTGTCTAATTTCAGCTTCCATTGGATCATGTTATGCCTTTCTCTGCTAATGGGCTCTTCAGTCTAGCAGAGGAAGGTAGAAGACGATCTAGGGTTACAAGTTAAAGCTAGACACATTCAGATGTGAAATAAGAAGAAAATTTTTAATTTGTAATTAACCATTGGAAACAATTACCAAAGGCCTCTAGGAATTACTTTGGGGAAGTTCTGTGACTTGTCTTGTCCCAGGATTCTGGATGTATAATCACAATGGTCTCTTCTGTCATTGGAATCTAGGAATCCGCCATGGTATACAAGTACCATTGGCTTTGATTCTTGCATTTTACTATTTCTGTACTTACACTATTTTATAAATTACTAAACATTGTCCTGGTTTTGGGTTATTACATTATTTCTGTATACTATGGAGACAAAATTGGAAGTACAGGGTTAAAAATATGGTTTTCATTTTCTATTTCTTTTTCAGGAAGACTCCAGAGAGAAAACAGTTAAGTCCCATTGATTTCTGTGTCTTGTAGGATGTCTGATTGTGTAATTTTGGGGAATATGTTTTGGGGGACAAGAACTGTAAATACAAGAGAGATTCATCACTGTCAGTGTGTTAATGAAAAGAGACAAGCAGGTGGGAGTGATGGGTTGTGAGAGCAGTTTCCACGAGAAGACAAGGAGTCGGTAGAGTTTCCATGCTGAGAGAAGGTTTGGGATTTCCTCTTCATCAGATGAGGTTTATTCAGAGGCCTGTCATGGCTGCCAGGTGAGTCTGGTTGGATACAGAGCATGGGGATAGCAGCTGGGAGTGTGTCACAGTGGAATCTGTCCAGTATTTCATATTGAAGGCTTCGGAAGTGGTTACAATGTAATATTTGTGAGTATTTGTTAACCCATTACACACATAGACACACATACACTCCCCAATGACTTTAAAGCAGAAAAAAGTAACTTTGAATTGGTTCTTCTTTATTACAGTTCTATTAAACTGACTATACTATTAAAACATCTATAAAGAGCTGTGCAGGGTTCACTGTTAGAAGTATGGGAGAAAAAAACATTTTTTTCCTAATTATCTTTTAATTAATCTCTTGTCTTGTGTTTGGACTCCATAAAGAGGCAGTGTGTAACATCTCTAAAGCCATGAGAATATTCAGAATTTCCTTTATTGCAGTGACAGGATTTATTGTAGAGTTTTACAGTAGAGGGATGAATCTGGTTTGGACTCTTGCAACATAACTGGTCTGAGGTATCAGATTAGAAGCTTTGTGGTTGAGGCATAATATCTGCTGGCTAACCCAACTGAAATTCACAAGGTGTGTGAATTAAAAGAATATTTTTTTCTTTGCAGATGAACTTCAAGCAGAACTGAGTAAGTGTGTGTTGAATCTTTGAATGTAAAAGTTAATTCAACTCCATAGTGGAAAATTAATGCAAATAGAAATAAAATTCTCACAGTTAGAAATAAAGAAACTGAAGGATCTTTGTTGTTGTTAGAATATTATTTTGATAACATTTGCTAGGAATACAGATGAATGCTGCAGATCAATTCCTGCTCCCATTGGGTGAAAGTCTCTCCTATGCAATGGGCTATGTGTCACTCATGTCCCACACATCCCTTCCAAAAACGGCATACATGAGTATCTAGTGCTGCAGAGTCCTAGCACTTGCTTGCTGTGCAGGGATGAATTTCACCCCAAATAAGTTCTTACATGTCTGTGAATATAGAGGGAGTTAGGCCATGACAAGGTGTCTCTAAATATGTGGTTTGGATTTTGCCATTGATGTCAATAATGGCAGTAGGATCATTTTCTGTGAGATAGTGACTGTGTGTGGGTGTCCCACACTCAAAATTTGAAATATTCTGTTACCCTTGCTGATCTTTTTGTATATCAATTGTGTCTTCTCCACCACTGCCCTCCAGCCCCTCCTTGAGGTCTGGGGAGGGCAAGACACACATTCCTGCAAAGCTTTTGGATGGTGGGATCTCCTCCAATGCCTGTTACACTGGCCAGGCCTGAGGGGTGCACCTTCCTGTCTTTGAGGGCTGGTAGAGAGGGAATCTCTTCACTTTCATTGCTGACCTAAGGGGTTTGATGGAGCTAGAGAATGGAGAGGAGTAGCAGAGCCAACAGGGATTGGTGCTGCAATGGGTTCGGTCACAGAGACACCTATGGGACTGTCACCTGATGAGCTGAGATTACCTCTGAATCCATTTTCCCTGGTGCTCCAGAACCCTGCCTTTCTTTGAGCCAGGCATGCTAGCCTGCTGCAAGACAGACCCAGGGTTTTTACCACGCCCCCAAAGCTGCAGGCTTTAGGTGAAAACATCTCAGCAGGTTCCCTGCCTCCAGCACCCAGACATCCAGCTCCCAATGGGATCCAAACCCCAGATAAATCCATTTTACTCTGTATAAAGCTTATACAGGGTAAACTCATAAATTGTCTGCCCTTTATATCACTGATACAGAGAGATGCACAATTGTTTGCTCCCCCAGGTATTAATCACTTACTGTGGGTTCATTAATAAATAAAAATGATTTTGTTAAGTATAAAAAGTAGGATTTCAGTGGTTTTGAGTAATTACAGACAGACAAAGTAAGTCATCAAGCATAATAAAGCAAAAACACGCAAGTCTAAGCCTAATACATTGAGAAACTGAGTACAGGTAATATCTCACACTCAGAGATGGTCCAATAAGCTTCTTTTACAGACTAGACTCCTTCCTAGTCTGGGCCCAATCCTTTCCTCTGGTACAATCCTAGTTAGTTCCAGCAGCCATTTCAGGTGGCAACTAGTGATTTTCTCATAACTGTCCACCTCCATTGTTCTGCTCCACCCCCTTTTATAGCTTTGGCACAAGGCGGGAATCTTTTGTCTCTCTGGGTCTCCACTCCTCCTTCTAAATGGAAAAGTACCAGATTTAAGATGGATTTTAGTATCATGTAACATGGTCATATGTGCTGTGAGACCCAAGCATGCATTCTTTTGGGCCGGCCTACAGGTACACAGGAAAATTTACAAGTAAACAGAGCCATTTACCGTTAATTTATTCCTGTTTAAATCTTATTCTCCTAATTCCAGACATAAAAATAATACATGCAAACAAATAGGATGAACACACTCAGTGGATTATAGGCTTTCTGATGACACCATGCAAGGGTTATTTAGCACAAAGCATATTCCAATTATGCCATATTCATAAGCATAATGTCTGATTTTTTAATAAAATCATTGATTTTTATCCACTGGGTCTTTTGTTATTCATATAATATTTGCTCCCATCTATTTTTTTCTTACAAGAAGATTTTTTTAAGGTATCAAAGAAATTGTTCAAAATGTTGTTGTTTTAGAGTATAGGAAACATTTAACATATTCCTGACATTAAAAAAGAGAAAACAAACAAAAAAAAACAAAAATACATTTGTAACTAATAAAATAGCTTATTTTTAGGATGTAAAACTCCTCATACAGATTTTGAAATGTATTAAAAGCCCATTGCCATGGGTGGTAGGTGAACCTCCCTGCTTTGGGATGTTTTAAAAAACTCAAACCTTCGTTTATAGAAAGCTTTTTGATGCATTGTTTCAGTGAGCAGAACACTATTTCTCAATCAGTTTTAGTTATGAAGAATCAGCATTTTTTAAAATGAAGACAATTTCGTTGAAAACATTCCCAATCAGCTCTAATTTCCAGTCTGACATTGTCTTATTTCACCTTCCATTGGATCATGTGCCTTTCTCTGCTAATTGGCTCTTCAGTCTAACAGAGGAAGGTATAACACGATCTAGGGTTACAAGCTGAAGCTAGACAAATTCAGACTGGAAATAATTAGTAAATTTTTAACGGTGAGGGGAAGTACCTATTGGAAATATTTACCAAGGGTCTCTAGGAATTACTTTGAATCATAGAATCATAGAATATCAAGTTTGGCCGGACCTCAGGAAGGAGATTCCACCACCTCCCTAGGTAACCCATTCCAGTGCTTCACCACTCTCCTAGTGAAAACGTTTTTCCTAATATCCAACCTAAACCTCCCCCACTGCAACTTGAGACCATTACTCCTTGTTCTGTCATCTGCTATCACTGAGAATAATCTAGATCCATCCTTTTTGGAACCCCCTTTCAGGTAGTTGAAAACAACTATCAAATCCCCCCCTCATTACTCCAGATGAGACCTCACCAATGTCGAATAAAGGAGAATGATCACGTCCCTCGATCTGCTGCCAATGCCCCTACTTATATAGCCCAAAATGTTGTTAGCCTTCTTAGCAAGAAGGGCACACTGTTGACTCATATCCAGCTTTTTGTCCACTGTAACCCCTAGGTCCTTTTCTGCAGAACTGCTGCCTAGCCATTCAGTCCCTAGTCTGTAGCAGTGCATGGGATTCTTCTGTCCTAAGTGCAGAACTATGCACTTGTTCTTGTTGAACCACATCAGATTTCTTTTGGCCCAATCCTCTAATTTGTCTAGGTCCCTCTGTATGCTATCCCTACTGTCCAGTGTATCAACCACTCCTCCCAGTTTAGTGTGATCTGCAAACTTGCTAAAGGTGCAGTCCACGCCATCCTCCAGATCATTAATGAAGATATTGAACAAAGTCGGTATCAGGACCGGTCCTTGGGGCACTCCACTTGATATTAAACATGGAGCCATGCTGACTGCTCCTGATCACTTTGCTCTTCTCTAAGTGCTTCAGAATTGATTTATTGAGGACCTGCTCCATGATTTTTCCATGGACTGAGGTGAGGTTGACTGGCCTGTAGTTCTCCGGATCCTCCTTCTTCCCTTTTTTAAAGATGGGCACTACATTAGCCTTTTTCCAGTCATCTGGGACCTCCTCCATTTGTCATGAGATTTCAAAGATAATGGCCAATGACTCTGCGATCACATCTGCCAACTCTTTTAGCACCCTCTGATTCAGTGCATCTGGCCCCATGTCCTTGTGCTCATCCAGCTTTTCTAAATAGTCCCAAACCACATCTTTCTCCACAGAGAGCTGGTCACCTCCTCCCCATACTGTGCTGTTCAGTGTAGTAGTCTGGGAGCTGACCTTGTTCATGAAGACAGAGGCAAAAAAAAAAGCATTGAGAACATTAGCTTTTTCCATATCCTCTGTCACTAGGATGTCTCCCTCTTTCAATAAGGGGCCCACATTTTCCTTGACTTTCTTCTTGTTGCTAACATATCTGAAGAAACCCTTCTTGTTACTCTTAATATCTCTTGCTAGCTGCAACTCCAAGTGTGATTTGGCCTTTCTTATTTCGCTCCTGTATACCTGAGCAATATTTTTATACTCCTACCTGGTCATTTGTCCAATTTTCCACTTCTTGTAAGCTTCTTTTTTGTGTTTCAGATCAGCAAGGATTCCACTCTTAAGCCAAGCAGGTCGCTTGCCATATTTACTATTCTTTCTACAGATCGGGATGGTTTGTTCCTGCAACCTCAATATGGATTCTTTAAAATAAAGCCAGCTCTCCTGGACTCCTTTCCCCCTCACGTTATTCTTCCAGGGGATCCTGTTCAACCGTTCCCCAAGGAAGTCAAAGTCTGCTTTTCTGAAGCCCAGGGTCCATATTCTGCTGCTCTCCTTTCTTCCTTGTGTCAGAATCCTGAACTCGACCATTTCATGGTCACTGCCTCCCAGGTTCCCATCCACTTTTCTCCTGCTACTAATTCTTCCCAGTTTGTGAGCAGCAGGTCAAGAAGAGCTCTACCACTAGTTGATTCCTCCAGCACATGCACCAGGAAATTGTCCCTACACTTGTCAAAAACTTCCTGGATTGTCAGTGCACCGCTATATTTCTCTCCCAGCGGATATCAGGGTGATTGACGTCTCCCCTGAGAACCAGGGCCTGTGATCTAGTAACTTCAGTTAGTTGCTGGAAGAAAGCCTCATTCAACTCATCCTCCTTGTCTGGTGGTCTATAGCAGACTCTCACCATGGCATCACCGTTGTTGCTCAACTTCTAATCTTAATCCAGAGACTCTCATTTTTTTCTGCAGTTTCATACCGGAGCTCTGAGCAGTCATACTGCTCTCTTACATACAATGCAACACCTCCCCTCCTTTTCTGCCCTGCCTATCCTTCCTGAACAGTTTGTATCCATCCATGACAGTACTCCAGTCACTTTGGGAGAGTTCTGTGGCCTGTCTTATCCCAGAATTCAGGATAAATCACAATAGTCTCTTCTGGCATTGGAATCTAGGAATCTGCCGTGGTATACAAGTACCACTGGATTTGATTCTTGCATTTTTACTATTTCTGTACTTACAATATTTAATAAATTACCAAACATTGTCTTGGTCTTGATTATTACATTATTTCTATGGAGACAAAATTAGAAGTAGGGGTTAAATACATGGTTTTCTTTTTGTTTTTCTTTTTCAGGAAGACTCAAGGAAGAAAAAGGTTCATTTCCATTGACTTCTGTTGCTTGGAGGATGCCTGGTTGCGTAATATTTGGGGGATATGTTTTGGGGGACAAGGACTGTGAGAGATTGATGACTGTCAGTGTGTTGTTGAAAAGACACTAGCAGATGGGAGTGATGGGTTGTGAGAGCAGTTTCCATGAGAAGACAAGGAGTCTGTAGAGTTTCCATGCTGAGAGAAGTTTTGGGTTTTTCTCTTCATGGGGGGGAGGTTTATTCAGATGAGTCTGGTTGAATACTGAGCATGGGGATAGCAGTTGGGAGTGTGTGACAGTGGAATACATGGGGTGTTTCATACTGGAGGCATCAGAAGTGGTTACAATGAAATTTTTTTGTGTATTTGTTAACCCATTACACACATACACACAAGAGTGTAAGAAAAGATGACTAACAAAGCAGCAAAAAGTAACTATGAATTGGTTCTTCTTCAGTAGAGTTCTATTAAACTGACTATACTAGTAAAACATCTATAAAGAGCTGTGCAGGGCTCACTGTTAGAAGTTTTGGAGCAATACTATTTTTTTCCTAATAATCTTTTAATTAATCTTGTGTCTTGTGTTTGGACTCCAGAAAGAGGCAGCGTGTAGCATCTCTAAAGTGGTGACAATATTCAAAATTTTCTTTATTGCAGTGACAGGATTTATTTTTGGACTCTTGCAACATAATTGCTGCAAGGTATCAAATTGGAAGCTTTTTGGGAGAGACATAATATCTGCTAGTTAACCCAGCTGAAATTCACAAGGTGTGTGCATTTTTTTTTCTTTGCAGAGGAACTCCAAGGAGAACGGAGTAAGTGTGTATTGATTCTTTACATGTAAAAGTTAATTCAATTCCATGGTGGAAAAGTGATACTAATAGAAATGGTTTCAGAGTAGCAGCCATGTTACTCTGTATCCTCAAAATGAACAGGAGTACTTGTGGCACCTTAGAGACTAACAAATTTATTTCAGCATAAGCTTTTGTGGGCTACAGCCCACTTCTTCGGATGCATAGAATGGAACACACAGACTGAAGATATTTATACATACAGAAAACATGAAAATGTGGAAGTACCCACACCAACTGTAAGAGTCCAATCAATTGAGATGAGCTATCATCAGCAGGATTAAAAAAAACCTGCACTCGAATTAATATGCAAATTAGATACAATTTAAACAGAGACTGGGAATGGTTAGGTCATTACACTAATTGAATCTATTTACCCATGTTAAGTTTTCTTCACACCGTCTATGGATCATCTCAATTATCACTTCAAAGGTTTTTTTTTCTCCTACTGATGATAGCTCATCTCAATTGATTCGACTCTTACAGTTGGTATGCGTACTTCCACCTTTTCATGTTCTCTGTATGTATAAATATCTTCTGTCTGTGTGTTCCATTCTATGCATCTGAAAAAGTGAGCTATAGCCCACGAAAGCTTATGCTAAAATAAATTTGTTAGTCTCTAAGGTGCCAAAAGTACTTCTGTTCTTTTTACAAATAGAAATGAAGTTCTCACAGTTAGAAATAAGGGAACTGAAGGAATTTTATTGTTGTTAGAATATTATTTTGATAAAATTTGCTAGGATGGTAGGGTGAACACTACATACATATTCCTGCTCCCACTGGCTGAATTTCTCTCCTATGCAGATGGGCTGTGTGTCACTTAAATCTCACACATTCCTTCAAAATATGGCATAGGTGTGTATGTTGTACTGCAGTTTCCTAGCGCTTGCTTGCTGTCAAAGGATATATTTCACCCCAAATAAGTCCTTACATGTTTGTGAATATAGAGGGAGTTAGGCCCTGACAATGTGTCTCTAAATATTTGATTTGGAATTTGCCATTGATGCTAATAATGGCAGTAGGATCACGTCCTGTGAGATAGTGACTGAGTGTGGGTGTCCACACTCAAAATATGAAATATTCTATTACCCTTGCTGATTTTTTGGTATATCAATTGTGTCTTCTCCACCATCAGCCCCCTGGCCTCCTGAGGTCTGGGGAGGGCAAGACACACACTCCTGCAAAGCTTGAAAAGTGTGGGAGCCCGTCCAATGCCTCTCACACTGGCCACACCTGAGAGGTGCAAATACATGTCTTTGGGGGCTGGTCGAGAAGGAATCTCTTCTCCTCCACTCCTAAGCTAAGGGTCTTGATGGAGATAGAGAGGGGAGAAGAGCAGTAGAGACCACATGGACTGATGCCTTCCTTTCAGGCACAGTAATGAAAGGGCTGAGGACTTCAGGAGCAATCCCACCTTTTTGGTACAGTGAGATGGGAACACAGAAGCCTTCTTCATTTGCTGAGGAAAGAGGTGGTCTCTCAGTATGGGCAGCAGCTCTGATAGGCTGTAAGCAAAATGAGTTGGGCAGGTAGCCAATCAGAGTGGAGTTTCCATATAGAAACATCTGAAAACCTGTGCATTATGGGGAAATCCCGTAGACCTGGCAAATTAGAGGTCATCTGAAATCCCACAGAGCTGGCAGGTCTGAGCTGATTTGACTTTGAAAGATGCAGTCCAGTTGAAATATCAGTAAGTAGAGGTACAACATTATCACACAAACATCTGATTCCCTTGGTTATCTTTGTGCAATGATATATTTCTATCTCATCCACTCTCCTTCCTCACCAGCCTTAAACGCCCTCCTCTCTAGGTTATTTGGAGGGGGAAGGGCTGGGTCTCGTGTATTCCTCTTCGCCTATCTCTCTTGCTGCTGCAGACCGTTTTCATCTCTCTCATAGCAGGGAAGACAGCAGCTCCAGGCAGTAATAATACAGCTACCCACTTTCCCAGCATCACCACACATATTTTCTTGTGGTCTGCTGCCTTTGCTTGAGACTGAGGTATGGATGGAAAATACCTAGTGACTCCATGAGAGCCACAAATGGGGCCCAAAAGTGCAAAATAACCACAGTGTGCACGTACCATTAATGTGCTTTACTTTCTCTTTTCTGCACAAGTACATCACTCTGTGTTGTGTCTGATGATCTCATTTTCGGCAGTGTAGTTGTAACCATATTGGTCCCAGGATATTAGAGAGACAAGGTGGGTGAAGTTGGTCTAATAAAAGATATTACCTTTGATAGTTATCATCAACCTGGGATATTTCTGCTGCTAAAAGGCGGAAAATAGGTAATAGATGCCCCTTTTGAATTCATTGTCTGTTGTTTCTCACTTTCATTTCAGATTGGAGAATGATTTACAAGTATGCAGGTAACAGAATACACATTTCTCCTGGTAATCAGAAATCATCCTCATAATTAAAAAAAAAAACATAGAAACAGAACATATTGCTATCATGGAAATAACAACTGGAGCATTACTCTATTTCCTCTCAGGCCTTACTCATTCTGTTTTTTCTACCAGTGTAACTTATATCAGAATCTGGCACAACACATTTGAGTAGCAATAAGATAAACATTTCAGAACCCCTCCCATTTCTCAGTACAGTTCAATCAAATATCACAACTCTAAAATATGTCACTAACCATATTGTCAGAATAGAACAAAACCTAATATCAATGGGAGTTTTGCCTGAGTAAGGACAGCAGGACTTGGCCCAAAAGCCATATCTCCTAAGTTTCAGTTTTTGCTTTCATGAGGGAAAGTATCCCTGAATCCAAATCTCTCTTTGCAGATAACATCACTTTTGATGCAGGCACAGCCCACCCCAACCTCTCCATTGCTTGGGATCAGAAGAGTTTGAAACACGAAGCCCAACCTCAAAATGTGTCACCAAATCCAGAGAGGTTCGATTCGACTGTGTGTGTGTTGGGTTCTGAAGGATTCTCTGCTGGAAAGCACTACTGGGAGGTGGATGTCAGGAGCAGCAATGACTGGGACCTGGGAGTGTCCAGAAAATCAATACAGAGAAAAGGAAAACTTTCCTTATGTCCTAAAGAGGGATTCTGGGCTCTGGGTCTGAGTGGGAGAGATTATTGGGCAAAAACAGATCCATGGACCCGGGTCATGGTGCAGAAAAAGCCCAAGAAAATAGGAGTTTACTTTAGTTACCAAGACAAGCAGGTGACCTTTTTCAGTGTAGCTGACATGTCTGTGTTGTTCACATTTAATGATTGTTCATTCTCAGGCACTGTTTATCCATTCTTTAAAAATTCAAACAAAGAAACAACAATGAGAATTTGTTCTATAAGAGAAGATGAATGAGCTTAACGTGGCACTGCCACTCACTCATCCCACCATATCTATGAAATTAAATTTCCCATCAATGAATTTGAATTACACTTTGTCTCTATATTATCCATAGTGTCACCTCTAAAACAGCACCATTATTCAATTTATGGCTATGAACCTATAACATCAAATTTCGCTCAAAAAAATTTGAACTGTAGTTTTTACTCTCTACTTTGTGAGCTTCCATCTTAATTACTTGCTTTCAACCACAAATGATCTCGTTTGTCACTTCTGAAAAATATTATTATTTGACTAGGTTGTTAAGGAAAAGATATTATGTTGCAGATCTTCAAATGAAATCAGCACCAAAATTAGGTTTTCAAGATTTCAATATTTTCAAGAGCTCAGCTGTCGTTTACCCAGCATGAAGAGCTTCTTAGAAAACCTGAGAATAACTATCACAGTGAGAGCTGCTGGGTGGATATATTACACAGTCATCTTTATCTCAGAGACACACCATCACCAAACTTATAACATAACAAATTAACGGCTTGTCACTGGCCTGTGTAGCTACAAAGTGAGATAAGGGAATATCTCTCTACACAGCCACACAAGTTTTACTGTCATAGTTACAAGGCAGATGAACCACTGACCTCTTTCTAGTCCCTCTGAGAGCTCCCACCCTGAGGTCTCTTCACCTTACCCATCTCAGCGTGGAATCTCATGAGTTTTCAACTCTTACATGTGGGGGTCTGACTATAGGGCTGGTCATACCAGCTCTTACCACCCATCAGCCCCATCTCAGATTGGGCACCTCCTTGATCCTCCTTTCAGGAAACTGACCAATAATGACCAAAAGCCTTTTAAAAATCTAAGTATTTTTATTTTGCAGTTGTGTAGTATATAGAGTAATCATCCTTAAATCATCTATGAGCTCTCTGTTAGTTTTCACCTTACTCTCTGAACTGGAAGCTGACAGAAACCAGTCAGCGCAGCAATATGTATGGACCTAGGCCATGCAAGCTTGTGTATATTTAGAAAACTCATTTCTTTGGAATAAACTTGTTTCTTTGGAATATTTGGAGCCTGTGTTGTTTCTTCACATTGTTTTGGCTTTGTAAGGAGCAGATGACATAATGATTGGTAACCAGGAGGAAAGCCCATCCTAGAGTACAGTGGAAAAGAGAATAACTGCAGAGTCCTAAACTAAAGGAAACCACAGCTACTTGAACCGTGTGAAAACTGATAATTCCAGAAAAATAAAAAAAAAGGTTTATTAAAGTCTGGCAGTTTGGGGAAAGTGATTTGTTTGATAGGTGGGACGGTCCTGTATTGAGCTGTGATGAGAGAGTGGAACACGTGATAGCTAATGGTATCAGTGTTGAGCAAAAGGTGTCAATTTGACTGAGTGTAAAGCAGTCAGAGCATTTGCTGAGATTGTGGAAATTCTCCAAAATTGACTCTCAACAAAGCCATTGGCGATTGCAGAGCATTTCTGCTTTTAAGAATTTAAATGATGTAATTGTATAATAAGTAAAATGAAGGAATCCAAAACAAATTATTGACTGAGACTGATTGGCCCATACAACATGCACTAGAACTTGCTGTATCAATGGAAACTGATACTGAAGACGTCATGGAGCTGCAATCACATCACGTGATCTGCTCGGTAAACAAACTGGCAGTAAAGTGGAAGCACAACGGGGACAGTGCTGACACAATAACTATGCTTTCTTTTGGAAAACAGTCTCACGTGCAACTGACTGTTGGTTTAAGGACAAAACCTGTAGAAACTGCATCAAACAGGCTCACACAGTAATATGGAGGTCCATGAACAATGCACAATAATTACAACACAAGGGCACTATACCAGAGGATTCTGGATGCATTAGCATGCAGGTGACAACATGGTGCCCACTGAGAATGTTATAACATCCCTATTACTCTTTAGTTTAGAAGACAATAAAATACTAGATAGTAAAGGGTATTCCTGGCACTGGTGTTAGTTGGACAATAGTTGGTTATGGGACCTGGTGATTAAGAACACAATGGAAACCTCCCAAGGTACCTATGAGGCTGTCTGACTGTGGGCTTAGAGCAAACAAGGAAAATTGGATATTTATAGATTCAGTTGCGTACTGCAGGCACACCATTGATAGAGATGGTTTGTGTTAATCACAGCTCACAGCTGAAGCTGTCCTTGTGGCACCTTATCCATAACATGTGTCACAATTGTGGCTCTTTGTGGGGATGGTCAGTTATGATTGTCACAGATCAGGACAAATGCACCTGTATTTCCCCTCGGCAGCCCAGCAAGGGCACCCAATCCCAGACTTCCTGCTCCCCAGCCATAATTTCTCTTGGACAGAAACCCATGTCTCTCTGTCCCTTCTCACCAGGTTATTTTTAGGTTGCACAGTTCCCTGCCTTCCCTGTATATTTCCCAGAGAGATGGCTCAGTGACAACTGATTACTTTCTTTTCTGAAACAGCTATCAGGTAGAACTGCCACAGTTATAAGGTATCACACAGCATGTTGTATGCAAGCCTCCATTATCCTTAAGGTAAAAAGCATTACAGAGAAAACACATTAAAAAAAGTAAAATAACGTACACAAGTGCTAATAAGCTTATCAGCGTTCAACCCCAACTCCAGCATGGATTCTGGCAGGAGCGGGCCTTCAAATCCTCACCCAAGTGGATTATTTTGAGGTCACAAGTTCATCACAGCTTCAGCCCCTCAGTCTTATGTCAGTGCATTAGGCCAAGTCCTTTCAATCCTTTCTTAAGGATTGAGGCAGTCAGTGAGCTAGAGCTCCTAGTGTGCAGGATCAGGGAAAAAGTACCCAGTCTAAACAGGCTATTAATCCAAAAATCTTTTCTTTGTCTGTTGGTCCCTGGACATCCGATTTGAACTACTATAGGCACACCTCCCCAGTGAGGTGGCTTCAATGACTGGTCTCAGAGGCGGAAATTTGTATTTCCAGTACCCCAAAGAATTTCCTAGGAAATCCACTTCACATGCACTGTTCCTGAAAATCCATTGAAGTTCCACATGATCCCAGAATAGTGTATAAATATTTGCATTGTTACTGCAATGAACTGCAGAGAGATAAAATTTCATTCAGTAAATTGATGTTAATTTGATAAAGTTCATTTTGGATATTAAAGAAAATTTTCAGCCTGCCACAATTTCCATATGTTCTTGCCTAACACAGAGTTACATCCTCCACATGAAATGTTGGACAGGAATGGTGCTGGCCCACATACTATGTGGGATGGGACCAAGAAGTTGTATCCTCTGAAAGGGTCCTTACACATTATAGTGCCTCTTTGATGCTTATGATTCTTCCCCATATCGATAGGAGCAGTGATTTCAAATGTGTTGGAAGATCACAATGGAAGACCTATTGCATTTGCTTCCAGATCTCTCACCTCTATAGAATGTAAATATTCTCAACGTGATAGAGAAGCTGTGAATGTAGTCAGGGTAGGCTTTGTAAACCAGGGTACTAGAGGATAGGCTGAGTTACCCTAAGCAACAGAGACCCAGTCATCTCCTTTGGCATCTGTGACGGGTTGGATCACAGAAACCCTCTTGGGAGCTGCCATCTGATGTGCTGAGAGTACCTCCGGGCCTGTTTTCCCTGCCAGCTTGGGACTTTAGTGACACAGAACCAGGTCTGAACCACATCCCCCAAATGCTGCAGGCTTAACTGAAAACAGCTTAAGAACTGTTCTTTTCTCCAGCACTCAGATACCCAACTCCCAGTGGGGTCCAAATCCAAACAAATCTGTTTTACCCTGTATAAAACTTATACAGGGTAAACTCATAAATTGTTTCCCCTCTATAACACTGATACAGAGATATGCACAGCTGTCCCATCCCCCTCCCCTCTCCCAAGGTATTAATACACACTCTGGATTAATTAATAAGTAAAAAGGTTTTTTAAATACAAAAGTAGGATGGTTCCAAGTGATAACAGAGAGAACAAAGTGAATTACCAAGCAAAATAAAATAAAACAAGCACGTCTAAGCCTAATACAGCAGAAAACTGAATACAAACAAAATCTCACCCTCAAAGATGTTTCAATAAGCTTCTTTCACAGACTGGATGCCTTCCTAGTCTGGGCCCAATCCTTTCCCCTGGTACAGTCTTTGTTCCAGCTCAGGTGGTAGCTAGGGGATTTCTTATGACTGCAGCTACCTTTGTTCTGTTCCACCCCCTTATATAGCTTTTGCCCATCCTTTGTCCCTCTCTGGGTTTCCACACCTCCTTCTAAATGGAAAATCACCAGGTTAAAGATGGATTTCAGTCCAGGTGACATGATCACATGTCACTCAAAGACTTGCCAGGCAGGGATACAGTAAGACTTACAAGTAAACCGAGCCATTTACAACCAATTGCACTTTGCATAATTACAATAGGACCTCAGAGTTATATTTAATATTTCTGGTTTCAGAGACAAGAATAATACATTTATACAATTTGGATGACCACACTCAGTAGATTATAAGCTTTGTAATGATACCTTACAAGAGACCTTTTGCATGAAGCATATTCCAGTTACATTATATTCACATATTAGCATATTTTCATAAGATCATGTAGAGGGCAACATCACAGAATCCATATCACCGAGTCAGAATAAAATCCCATTTTGTCCAATCTGGAAAACAGTGGATCTCCAGAGTATCCAGGCATTATATACTCTGTCAGTGCATCCCACATTGGTGGCCATGAACCTTTGTCTCTATAGTCAGCCAAGCCCTACAAACGGAGCCATTAGGGACCTTTCTGCTTTACATATTCATGTGCACCTTGGGCAGGTGTGGGGAGATGGGCAGGGGAAACAATGTTTGATGAGCCTAGTATAATTCAGGAAGTCCATTTGCTGAAAGCCAACTATTATTTGGGGGACATTAGCAAGCTTCACCAAACTGATTAGCCACGGACTTGTAGAAGTTTGGCGGAGGCAGCTTCCAGATGGCAACAGCAACCAGCCTTTGTAGTGGTATGTCCCAGTTCTGGAGGGTCTGGGGTGCTCCTCACACAGCTGAATGGAATTGTCCTTCCTCATGCAGAAGTCTTGGACTCACTGTTGAGCATCCAAGGTCTGCATCATGCAGGAAAATGTGATCCCACCACTCTCCGTTTGTGGTCCTGTACCAGAGCTGCTGGTTAGTACAGACAGAATCCAGAGCTATTAACTCCTGCATCAGCTATCTCCATTGTTCCATGTCTGTATTCAGTCTGCACCATCTCCTTACCAGGGCATGCAGCCACCTTCTCTGGGCAACAAACCACTGTCAAAATGCCATTTGTAGTATCTCAAACCGATAACTGCCTGGTGTTGCCAAAATGTTGTTGCATCAAGGCCAACAGCTGGAACAGGTCATCCAGAGTAGGAATCCTGCCTGTCCACCAGTTGAAATGGAGGCTGCATCCAGGAATCATTTTTCTTTTATCACTTGGTGGGCGCAAAGCACATCCTCACAATACACTGTGAACGAATTCATAGAGTTGCACAGTTTGGGGCAGCACTAAGAACCCTGGGACGTGCCCCCCACAAGTCCTTGTGACTCACAAGGGTGAATCTAGCACTGCTGTGGAAGCAGCAGCGCAGCAGTAGATCAAGTGCACTAGAGATATTTTAGTGCATTTAGTGGGGGGTCCAAAAAGCCAGTTAATGCACAGCAGGCTAACACACTGTAGCACACACCAGCTTGCTGTGCACTCATTCCATAGAGTCAAAACATAAGAGACCAGAGCGGGAATCAATTAAAGCCAGGCGGGGGGCCTGATGGAAGTGATTCATCACCCTGGAAGCATGGCAGAGCACACAGAGAGACAATGTCGTAACTGAACACAAATATCCTAAAAAGCTGGGCCCACACCCCAGTCAAAAGAGCAGCAATAACACAGCACTGACAATGTCTGGTTGTTGCTGTGTGGGAGGAACAAAGAGCTAACCTAGGCTTCCTCAGTTACCTGCCTGCACATGGCCTCAGCAGCTGAGTATTTACATTACGTATAAAACATTCTATGCATTAAAAGAACTTGGTTTAAGTTACAAAGTCAAGCACTCAAAAAGTTAGTATCATCTGCAAACTTTACCACCCCATTGTTTACCCGTTTTTTTACAGATCATTTATGATCCACATGAGCCAGTGCACAGGATGGATGCACAGGGAATGGAACGTAAATAACATTTTTCATTTTCGTTTTCATATGTAATATAAATAGTTTTTCAACACTAAAAAGTGTAGATGCTAAATGTGCCTGAAAACTGGGGAACTTTGATTTATGGCCTTTGAAATGAGGGACACGTGAAAGGTAGGAACATGGAATACATGAGGTGGGAGACTGACCAAGGAAGGCAATAACGGGTCTGTCTGAATCACAGAACAGACTAAAGGAGCTGGAGCTGCTGTGGGCTGTGCTGGGTGCGAGCTCCTGAGGCAGCCGGCAGGGCTGGGATGGGAAGGTTCTGGGGGGAGTGGAGACAGTGGCAGTTGGGGGGCAGCATGGGGGATGGGCTCACCGCAACTGCCAGCACCTCAGAGAGATGGGGACCCTGATCTGGGAGATCCTAGCCTGGCCCACACTGGGAGATGAGACCCAGGGCGAGTCAGCCCTCTTGCTATAGGGCAGCACCTCCCCAGGCTGCCTGGGCCTTCTCCCAATGAGCAGGGACATCCTGGCCAGCAGGGCAGGGTGTTGGGCTGCTCCTGCCCTGACTCTGAATATCCCACTGTAGGGCAGGGCCGGGCAGAGAGGCAGCCGGCACCACTTGGCGCTGTCCCTCGCCCTGCCATTGATAGGGAAGAGGGGCAGGAGACCCTTCCCCAAAGCAAAGGAGGACAGGAAGGAGAAGGACACATCCAATCTTGATTTAAAAATTATCCATGATGAGGAATCCACTGTGACCCTCGGTAAGTTGTTGTGCCGATGTTTTGAAAAAAAAAATGGGGGGGGTGGTAAATAATCTTATTTTTTCAGTCAGTTCTCATTGCAGACAAAGGTGTCACTCCATTGAATCAAATGAGCCTTTGCTCTGGTCTTTGCTAGTTTTCTTTGATGGCAAGTAGAGCTGATGGAAAATGGGTTTTGTTTTCTCCCATGAGATTGTTTTTGTCTTTGTTGAAATGTTCACTAGAAAAGTTCAGCTTTTCATAATAACCTGCCGAAATCTGAAAATTTAAAACTTGTTTTTGATGAAAAATCAGAACTGTTCCAAAAATTTTTCTGCCAGAACTAACAAAAAATAGATGTAAATGAAGAAGCAGCTCTTTGCCAAATTTGGGAGGTCCATGCTCAAAATAAAGTCCTTTTCCAATATGGTTTACTCTTTATTTATTGCAATTTATCATGTTTTTTTCTGACAGGTCCATTTGTGCAAATGAAAAAAAAAATCACAGAAGGCAGTTGAAGAAACTCCAAATCTTCTAACTGTTGTTAATAATTCAGTGTTGTTTACCTGTATCCGCACAGTGGGGCAATGGTGTGATTAAAGCATGTCCATTGGTTAAACAGTTTAGGTGCCTGAGAACAATTTTCAAAGGTCAGTGAATAGGGTTTACAAGGATCTACTGAGCTGGATATCTACATAATATTTCACTGAAGGCAGCGTGGGAGGTCTTGACCAAGAGCTAGCAGCCCAATGGCTGTCATAATCATCGCTAAATGTAGGCGTAGTGTGACAGACCCAGACCAGTGGGGTACAGGAGTCTGGTAGAGGGCAAATATACTGGTCATTGGATGAGTAGTTTTCTGTTCCCTGAGTGACCAGAGTAGGGGCTGCACTAGAGTAATCAGGAACCTGCTAGAACCAATTAAGACAGGCAGGATAATTAAGACACCTGGAGCCAATTAAGAAACTGCTAGAATCAATTAGGACAGGCTAGCTAATCAGGGCACCTGTGTTTAAAAAGGACCTCACTTCAGTTTGTGGTGTGCATGCAAGGAGCTGGGAGCAAGAGGCATGAGGAGACATATGTCTGGAAGGCTGAAGAGTACAAGCATTATCAGGCACCAGGAGAAAGGTCCTGTGGTGAGGATAAAGAAGATGTTGGGAGGAGGCCCTGGGGAAGTAGCCCCGGGAGTTGTAGCTGTCGCACAGCTGTACCAGGAGGCACTCTAGACAGCTTTCAGAGTAGCAGCTGTGTTAGTTGTATCTGCAAAAAGAACAGGAGTACTTGTGGCACCTTAGAGACTAACAAATTTATTAGTATTATAAATTTGTTAGTCTCTAAGGTGCCACAAGTACTCCTGTTCTTTTTCTAGACATCTGTATTCCACAGGGCCCCAGGCTAGAACCCGGAGTAGAGAGCAGGCCCAGGTTCCCCCCAAACCTCCCAACTCCTGATCAGACACAGGAGGAATTGACCTGGACTGTGATTTCTACCAGAGGGGAAGGTCTTTGGGCTGTTTCCTGACCCACATGGTGAATCTGTGAGGTGAGCAAATCCACCAATAAGCACATGACTCACCAAGGTAAAGGAGGAACTTTGTCACAGTAGGTAATATTTAAGGAATTATGTATCTCTACTGATCTGACCCTTCTACCAGATGGAGCTGGCAGTAACCAGGGCCAGGTTCAATATCTAGAAGTTCCTTTTCAACAATAAACACAGAACCGGCTCAAGCCCGCACGCAGTAACCTGCTATGGTTAAGTGTGGTGCTTGTTCCAGGGGTTAACACTGACTCTTTCAGAGGCAGTGTTGCTATTTGTGAAGAGGTGCATGGAGATTAACCCTGTGACATTTTCCGCAACCTGGGGAATCCTCCTTCCCAGGATGACATCTACTCATGAAGTACAATAAGCCTCAGGGAGAACTGATTAATCCGGCAGATGTGCCTGAGGTCAAGGGGAGAGCAGTCCTAGGAAATGAGCCTGGCACACGTCCCTATGGGGCAGCATTGCTGGCCAAGATGGAAACTGTAAAGCTGGAAGTAGCCAAAAAGAGCAGGAAGCTTCACAGCACCTAAGAAAATGCCTGGGGGATTTAGGATTCTGTTCCTTCCCGTGTAGGTGCCAGGATCCCAGACAAACAGCACCTGTGTCAGCTTGTTGCCTTTGGGGTCCTGTGCAGCAAGTCCTTCCCCTCCTGGCACTGTGGTGAAAATCTTTGGGAATGAGAGACTGAGACCCCAGAATGATGCATGATCAGCTCTTAAACCTGGAGAGAACCGTTCCTTGGCCATTCCTGAGCACGAGCCACAACTCGTACTCAGGAATACTTAGCTGGTAGTACTGTCTAGAGAGGGAAAACACCAGTCCCTGCAAAAGGACCTGACATGGCAACCTGTAGTGACCTTACTGGGAGTGTGTCCTGTTAGGAGATGCAGGCATGTCCCAAATACAACTGACAACAACATAACTAATGGTAAGTGCCCAGGTGAATAGTGAGCTTCTAGCACAGGGACAGGTACATGAATGTGACTATACCCATCCCCTACAGAGCTCGGACCCATTCATTTCTCCATCTTTGACTCTCCAGGCGTGGCTCCCCCCAGCTTTACCAGGCATGCTGTCTTGTCAAAGTGATGGTGTGTGTGTAAGATTTTGAATTGCTCTGAGCCTGTTAATGTGTCCTGCCACCCACACACTTGTCCATCAGCCCTACCTGTGGAAGTAGCAGGTATCTCCTGACAAGCCTTTGATGTCCAATCCATTCAGCTTGTTCACCATGTCACACCTCGGGCACGAATTCCCAGGTTGTCATTATAGGGTCTCACAAGCATTGGGACAGACAGACATCTCACTGAGAACCTGGGTATAGCAGGTAGGGAATCCTTTCTTCACAAGAGGGCTGGATTTGCCTAGTCATTGTGCCTGGGCTGTCCTTGTAATGTGTCCTTATCTGTCCATGTTCAGAGCCTGGGATCAGTTACTGAGCTTTCTTTCTTTCTTTCTTTCTTGTGGAAATTGATGCAGCTCCATTGAAATCCACTGCCAATTTGCACCAAATTAAGTTATGTCCGCATAAGGATTAACTTTGGTAGCTCTGGAGCACTACCTTGCTTCTTATTGTTTTTAAGCCTTTATAAAAATTGCAATAAAAATTATCATTACAGGGGTTTTTGTTGGTTTATTAATAATGTTTTGGATTATGGACTCCACTTCTAATAGCCCCTCAGCTTCCGTTCAGAAATTATTTCAGGGAAGTCTTATGGCCTGTTTCACAGGGCTCTGATTAGATGATCACAATGGTCCCTCCCAGTCCTAGAATCTATGAATACACATCAACGTTATCCCCTGGCTTGTGCTGATGCATCTGCTGTCTCTAAGATCTTTACTATTCCTAGTTGTGATCATTCATATCTCAGCTGGTTGTTCTGCTTATAAGCAGGAAGCGTTGCTGATTTAAGTGTGAAGGAATCATTTGACTGTTTAGTGCACTTTAACTAAACACTGAGCTGAATTTCAAATGTCACTTTCATCTCTGTTACACCAGTGTAAACAGGAGCAGAATTGCCTCCTTTTCATATTGAACATCTGTTCTTACTTAAACACCACCCCCAGGACACTGCCTGCATGTGGATTCAGCTCTTTCTCCCTAGTTTTCTAAAGGTGTCTATTAACTGCATAGTCATTGGAGGTTGTATAAGGAACAAGAGGCTAAGGTTCCCTTCAAGCTCAATATATGAGTACAGAACAATTTACTACTTTTCCTAAGGCAATTTGTTAAAGCTTATTTATTAAGAGTGTCATACTTTGGGAGGCAGTTCCAATAGGGTTTTTCTTGCACGTGCCCCCACTATGTATTTGCATAACTTTATTCTAAATGGTACATGGGAATTTGGGCTGAATTATCAGAGAAGCATCATCCTCCCAACTTGATAGTCCCGCATTCTACTATGCAATGACTCAATAATGCAAACTGTTCAGCACAATACTCCTAAGGTGGTAGTGATCCTCCTGTTCTCCCTTTGTCCACTGAAAACCCATAATTACTGCTGATCTAACTCCTAAGGCGTGGCTTGGCCAGCAGGTTCACAGAGCTGCTATACAAACAGTCACAGCTTCTCTCTTCCCTATGCTTTTTTGTTCTTTAAATTCTGTCAGCTCTGCTGTAGGCATGGTTGGGAAAATGCACAGAAAGAACCTTTTCTCACACTGTTTGCTCAGTCATTATGTGCCCAATCCAGTCACTGCTCACTGAACTCAATGTGAGTCTTTTTGTTGACTTGGGTGGAGAATGATTCGGCTCTCAGGTGAGGAAATCAAAGAGAATAAATCTTTCTTTTACTTTAGTGTAAAAGAATGTGAATGTAGCAACATTGTGTCTGTCCAGTTACTAGGGATTAATAAATAAAACTACCACAGATCCACAGATCGGGTGCTTTTAAACAGTCCCTTGGAGGAGCCCCTTCAGTGTGCCAGACACCTATAAGGTCCCACTCTTCTACTCAGCCTTAACACCTCCAAGATCGAGCAGCTGGGCTCTTGTACTCCTGTTTCACACCAAGAGCTCTGCACAGCGGGTCTGACTGAGATCAATGCTTGGTCAGAGACTTTTACATTCTTCAGGGTCCAACGCACGTATTTGCAGTGGCACCAGGCAGGATTTTCAAAATGGAGCAGCATTTATTATTCAACTGGAACTCAGTCAGGGGAAGTCCTTCGGTTAGCACAGAGAAATGAGTGTTCATTCTTGTCAAGCCAGTGTTCTACCCACTCTGACTCTGTCAGTCTCTGGTGAGAGCTGCTGAGTCTCTTCCAAAAGTCGTCCCTTATTCCTGACATCTGTCGGTCCATTGTCCAATTGCAGGTCACATATTCCACTTGTTGGAGAGTCCCATATGTAGAGATCAATTACTCAATTCTTGGGGTTTCCTTTGCGTTTTCAGATTCTCCAGTGATTTGGACTGATTTCAGTCAGTCTTCAGTGACCCATTCATTCCACCCCAGACAGCTACGCCAATACTTCATGTCTCTTGCTCTGCCCAAAACAGCAGATTTAACACTTTTATATCCACTGGGTAGCAATACAAAGTACATAAGGAAACCGAGGCATGTTACAGAAAAGCCTCACTTTGTCACAGGAGTGACTATGACAGCCCAACTATATTGAAAAATCATATGAAAATATCAGTTCCTCAGGTACTGCTCAAAGCTGTTTGCACAAATCAATTTACAGTAGGTAAATACAGGTGTGTTGAGTGACACATGTGTGAATGAATAATCCATTTCCCTGGAATTCTTTCCCCATATATAATAGTCTGAAGATCTCAGTAATTAATGCATTACAATTGTGTGTTAATTATACAGCAATAAAACACAACAGGCGTCATACATTTCTATGTGTATTTTGTGTTTAAAGTCCATTTAAATATTGAACTGCATATTCAAAGAATTTGTTTGGAACCATTTATTCAATTTTACCTTTCCTGTAACTAGAGCTGGACGAATAATGGATTTTTTCGTTCACTGTCAATTCCAAAACATTGAAAGAGTTAAATTTCAAGTTGAATCAAAAACTAATTTTTCTACATATTCAGACACTCAAAAAACTGATACCGTTTGGAGTCTGATTGAATTAAATGTTTTTTGGGGCCTAACTTGAATTTTTTTGTTTCCATTTTGTGAACTTGAACAGAAGCAAGGTTGGGCTAGATTCACAAAGTGCCTGTTGGAGAAGGTTGTGGCACTCTCCTTGTGACTTCTGGCACGGCGGTAGGGTGCTCTGGTGGGACACACAGGTTGTATTCCCTTATATTCCAGATGCAGAGAAGGGAGCTGAACTTGGGGCTCCTATATTAGAGAAAAGTGTCCTAACCACTCAGATATGAGATATTTCTGAAGGGTGTGCGTGTGTGGGCGGAGGGGGTTCGGTTCTCAATCTCTTCTATTGAAGCTGTTCCACTCTGTATAACTAATTATATTAGTCCTTGGCACAGGAACTTGAACTAGGGGTTCCAACACCCTATTTGTGCACCCTAACCATCAGGTTGTGGAGTTGACTCCATGCCCTGACTCTGGCCCAATGACCATCATCATTCATAGTGGCAGTTCATGGTCATTCCTCAGTACTATATCTACACACACACACTTTTTTATTTTTACCCATTTATGTAGAGAAATGAAAATACAGGGTTTTTTTGTTTTTTTGTTTGTCTGGCATTTAATTTCACTTTGTATTGCTCAGGGTTTCAGCAGTGTAAGATTGCGAAACCTCTGCTCCATTGGGCACTTAGTTTTCCAGCTCATACATGGAATGGACAGAGGTGCAGACTGTAGAGTCAGAGTCCCGCAGAGGCTGGCTGACACGGGGGCAATACAGATTGGAGCTCAGACATCCCAGAGTGGCAGGGCCCAACCTTATGGAGGGGCAAAGAGCGGGACTCACCCCCTAGAGGGGAGGGGCACCCAAAACCTGACTGACATGGAGGAGCATAGAGTGGGGCTCAGACTCATCAGAGCAGCAATTCCCCAAAATCTTGGTTCACCGACAGGGTCCCTTCCCACTGCAGGGCTGAGGGGGTCACTGCTGACCCATTCTCCTGCCCTTCCTGTGTGTGAAACACATTTCCACCTGGCTGTTGCCCTGAGACACAGAGCTGTGAGGTAGGCCCGGTCAGGTCATGGAGAGGTGAGGGGAGAGGGGGAGGAGAGGAGAGGGGTAGTAGCTTCATACAGGTGGGACATATATTGAGCCCACAGATCTGCACTTTTCCACTGGCTTGTGCTGATGCATCAACTAGGTCTGAGATCTGTGCTAAGCCTGGTAGTGATCATTCAGATCTCAGCTAATTGTTCCACTTATAAGCAGGAGGCTTTCCTGATTTAAATGCCCAGGAATCATGTGACAGTTTAGTGCACTTCATCTAAACATTGGGCTCAATTTCTGCTCTCTTGTAGACAAATGTCAACTTCCCCTGGTGCCGCACCAGTGTAAACAAGACCAGACTCGCCTCCTTTTTATATTGAACATCTGTCTTGCTTACACAACATGCCCCGGATATAGCCTGCATGCGGTATCAGCTCTGTCTCCCTAGTTTTCCATAGTTGTCTATTAACTGGACAGTCATTGGAGGCTGTAGACAGAGCTAGAGGCTAAGCTTCCCTTCCAGCTGACTATGTGAGTACTGAGCTATTTACTGCTTTTCCTAAGGCATTTTGCTAGATGTCATTTGTTAAAGGCATCATACTTTGGGGGGCAGTTCCAATATATTTTTCTTGCAAGTGCCCCCCATGTCTTTGCTTAACTCTGTTCTAAATGGTACATGGCATTTTCTGGTGAACTATCAGAAAAGCACCATCCTCCATACCTGATATGCCAGCATTCAACTGTCAGTTCAATACAATCTAAACAGTAAATGATTCTGCTATGCAAACTGTTCAGCACAATAATCATCTCTTTGACTAAAACCAGTTGCACTGATTCTCATGTTCCCCTCTTTGTTCACCCAAAAACCTTAATTACAGCTAACCTAACTCCTATGGCATTGCTGTGCTAGCAGGTTCACAGGGCTGCCTTAAAAAAGGCCAGGGACTTTCTCCTCCCTATGCTTTTTGTTGTTAAAATTCGGTCAGCTCTGTTGAAGAAACCTTTGGGAAAATGCACAGAAAAAAAAATTCCCACACTTCATTTGATCAGTCATTATGTGCCTGATTCAGTCAGTGTCCACTGATGCCAATGTGAGTCTTTTCACTAACTTAAGTTAGTTTTCACTTAACTTAAGCTGGCTTTATTTTAAAGAAACCTTATTGAGGGCGCAGGAACAAACCATCCCAATGTGCAGAAAGAATAGCAAATATGGCAGGTGGCCAGCTTGGCTTAACAGTGAAAACTTCTGTGAGCTTAAACACATAAAGGAAGCTTACTAGAAATGAAAACTTGGACAGATAATAAGGGAGGAGTATAAAAATATTGCTCAACCATGCAGAGGTGTAATCCAGAAGGCCAAAACACAATTGGACGTGCATCTAGCAAGGAATGTGAAGGGTAAGAAGAAGGGTTTCTACAGGTATTTTAACAACAAGAAGGTGGTCAGGGACAGTGTGGGACCCTTACTGAATGGGGGAGGCAACCTAGTGACAGATGATGTGGAAAAAGCTGAAGTACTCAGTACTTTTTTTGCCTCAGTCTTCACAAGACAAGGGTAGCTCCCACACTGCTGCACTGGGCAACACAGTATGGGAAGGAGGTGACCAGCCCTCAGTGATGGAAGAACAGGTTAAGGACTATTTAGAAAAGCTGGACATGCATAAGTCCATGGGTTCAGATCTAATGCATCCAAGGGTGCTGAGGGAGTTGGCTGATATGATTGCAGAGCAATAGGTCATTATCTTTGAAAACTCGTGGTGATTGGGGGAGATCCTGGATGGTTGGAAAAAGGCAAATATAATGCCCATATTTTTAAAAGGGAAGAAAGAGAACCCGGGGGACTGCAGCCTCACTTCAGTCCCCAGCAAAATCATGGAGGCGGTCCTCAAAGAATCCATTTTGAAGCACTTGGAGGACAGGAAGGTGATCGGGAACAGTCAACATGGATTCACCAAGGCCAAGTCATGCCAGATCATTGCATTCTATGATGAGATAACAGGCTCTGTGGATATGGGGAAAGTGGTGGATGTGATGTATCTTGATTTTAGCAAAGCTTTTGATACGTGGTATTTTTGCCAGCAAGTTAAAGAAGTATGGCTTGGATGAATGGACTATAAGGTGGATAGAAAACTGGCTAGATTGTTGGGCTCAACGGGTAGTGATCAATGGCTTGATGTCTAGTTGGCAGCCGGTATCAAGCAGAGTGTCCCAGCGATCAGTCCTGTTGCCATTTTTTTTCAACATCTTCATTAATGATCTGGATGGTGGGATGGATTGCACACTCCGCAAGTTCACAGATGACACTAAGCTGTGGGGAGAAGTAGATATGCTGGATGGTAGAGACAGGGTCCAGAGTGATCTAGACTAATTGGAGGATTAGATTAAAAGAAATGTGATGAGGTTCAAGAAGGACAAGTGCAGTGTCCTGCATTTAGGGTGGAAGAATCCTATGCACTGCTACAGGCTGGGGACCAACTGGCTAAGCAGCAGTTCTGCATAAAAAAACCTGGGGATAACAGTGGATTAGAAGCTGGATATGAGTCAACAGTGTGTCCTTGTTGCCAAGAAGGCCAATGGCATATTGGGCTGCATTAGTAGAAGCATTGCCAGCAGATTGAGGGAACTGATTATTCCCATCTATTTGGCATTGGTGAGGCAATATCTGGAGTGCTGTGTCCAGTTTTGTTTTTCCCCACTACAGAAATGATGTGGACAAATTGGAGAGAATCCAGTGGAGGGCAACAAAAATGATTAGTGGGTTGGGGTACATGACTCACGACGAGAGGCTGAGGGAACTTATTTAGTTTGCAAAAGAGAAAAGTGAAGGGGGATTTTATAGCAGACTTCAGCTACCTGAAGGTGGGTTCCAAAGAGCTTGGCTGTTCTCAGTGGTGGCAGATGACAGAAGAAGTCTCAAGTTGCAGTGGGGGAGTTCTAGGTTAGATATTATTAAACACTATTTCATTAGGAGGATGGTGAAGCACTGGAATGTGTTACATAGGGAGGTGGTGGAATCTCCATCCTTAGAGAGGTGTGATGGATATTGTTAGGGGGCTTATTCCTTCACCCTCTCACTTCCCTGGTCCTTCTCACATGAACAGAGAGCAACAATACCCGAAGTCCAAAGGCGCAAACAATTCGATGTTTTTTGGGGTGAACTTCCAGCAAGCATGATTCCAGTTTCCTTCCTTAGTGTCCCCCTTCCCAGCTCTGACACCACAGAGCCTTGCCTGTGTCCCTGTTTCTGTTCCCATCCCCTGTTCCCATTTTCTCCTTTAGCAAGACATGATTTTAATTCCCCCATCCCCAGTCCCTGTTCCCATTCCCCACCCCTTCCTGATTGACTGCAGACTATATAGTAAAACCTGAGTTTTGCTTAGCAATTCCTTAACCAATCATTTTACTGAAATTTAACTAACCAATCCTAACATATTGTAACATGGTTATTTAACCAATTATACCCCACCACCTTAATTGGTTTACACCCAACAAAATTAATTATACAGCAGACAGAAACAATTACAGAACCAGACAGAGACCATGCAAATAAATATACAAAACAATACAGAAGTGAGGATTTCACAACTACATCTATATAGACATAAGGGTTTTCCAGCTGTGTCTATTGATAAGTGAGTTCTTGCCAGACAGGATGCTATCAAACTAAGTTTCCTTTTACATCTTCTAGGCTCTACCCTTTCTCTGGAGGTGATAGGAATATCAGGACAGGGTTGTATTCCTAATAGCCCAATAGCACCTTATTTCAATGTGACTAGTTTGGAATGTGAGGATGTGACCATACACTTCCCAGCTTATGGCTGCCTAACTACATCTTAGCTGAAGGCCTTAGCCTGTCACAGTAAGAAAAGGCCATTGCACAGACAGTGATTTTGATTCTGTCTTTTATATCTATATAACTAGCTAAGTGATAAGAATACACCTACATTCTTAAAGTATAGGCCTTTGCAGACAGGCCTGAATAGCTATATCCTGACAGATATTACATATTTTGTGTTTCAAATCTATTTTAAAATTGAACAGAACATAAACAGAAGTTGTTTTGAAATATTTATGTGGCTTTACCTTTACTGTAACTGGAACTGGGTAAACAGTGGATTTTTTTTCTTCACTGGTAATTACAAAAAACTGGAAATATATTTTGTTTTGGATTGAACCAAAACAAATGTTTGGGGAATCAAAAGTCGTAATATATTTCCTCTGACCCAATTTGAAATTTTGCATTTTGCTAAAAGCAAAAGAGGACTAGATTCCCAGGATGGCCGTGCCCTCCTTCTAACCCAGTGATTAGGGCACTTATATGGGAGACCCAGATTCAACTTCCCCCTTTTTCTTGACAGGGAAAAGCTATTTGAACAGGTATCTAGCATCTTTCAGATGTGTGCCCCAACCACACAGCTATGGGATGTGCTGGTGTGAGGTTTCGTCAAGCTATCCTGTGCCATTGTGGTTAAATAATTCAATGGTCTTCGGAGCAGTTATTTGAATGTTGGTCTCACATATCCTGGGTAAATGCTCCAAGCTCTAGAGCTATTCTCATGCTTTTCTTCCTAGCTTTGGCCCTCAATGGCTATTCATTATCATTCATAATTGCACTTCATAGTTATCTATCTATCTATCTATCTATCTATCTATCTATCTATCTATCTATCTATCTATCCCCTTTTTTGTGTAGAAAAGTGAAGATTTTGTTTTAGTGGCATTTACCTTCATTTTGTATTTTCCAATTTTCAGAAGTGTGAGTTTGTCACCTTAATGCCATCAGTTATTTAGTATTCTGGCTCATACATATACAGAATGGACAGAGGTTCAACCCTCCCAGCTCATGCCAGGGACACAGGAGAACAACTGAAACTCATGTAGTGGGGCTAGGCATTCAGAAGGTAACAATTCTGAACTTTGAGATCTACTCATGCAAAGTGCTAGGTAGGTTTTATTATTACTATTCTTTAGAAAAATAAGTTCTTCAAAAATATAATTGACAAAGGAGAGAGCCTACATTTCTACATTATTCTAGACTGGATTTAAATCAGAAAATGCACTAATATTTGCATTTCTAGTTATAGTTTCCAGTTGATTTCAGTCACGTGACACATGCTGATGGACAAAAGCACTGAGCATTAGTAAGATAACCCTAGTATCTGTCTCGGACCCTTGGCTTAGTACTTGAGAGCAGGTTAGCTACAGCTGTAGTCGCTTCAGCTTTAATCTCCATGCATGTTCCCTTCACATGCACATTCTCCATTAAAAATGATACTTTGTTAAAACAGATCTCATCTGGCAAGTGGTTTCACATAGACAGATCTCTGCACCCACATTGGCTCCAGTTGACTTCAATGTGGCTCGATAAGCAGAGGGGTCCAACTGCAGAATTGGGTCCCCATTTGAAGACAAGGGGGTCCAACTGAAATGTCTCTTATTTCTTTGCAGAGTCAACACCAGCTGAAAGGGGTAAGTTTGGTTGGATTTGTGAACTCTTCCCTTCTGGCACAAGAGGTCTCTATGCTTGATGATTTAGTTGGTGTTGGTCCTGCCTTGAGCAGGGGGTTGGACTAGATGACCTCCTGAGGTCCCTTCTAACTCTGATATTCTATGATTCAATGATTTTATCACTGTCCATAAGGTGCTTCTTCCATTTGTTTCCCTGCCCCTCCCTTAAGGGAGTATCATTCCGCAGAATTTTCATTAAACTCCTGTAAAAGCAGCAAAGAATCCTGTGGCACCTGGTGGCTCTCATGGCTCATGTATAATGAGGGATGATTAGCACCCTGTGTTTTGTCATAATCCTTGAATAAGGCCTAATAATAGGAGCTGGAGTCCAAATCCAAAATACTTTCCATAATGAAGAAGTGCCACATAGCACTGAATATAGAATCATAGAAATGTGCAGGGCCGGCTCCAGGCACCAGCCTACCAAGCACGTGCTTGGGGCAGCACCTTGGGAGGGGGTGGCAACCGGGGTTTGTTTTTGTTGGTTTTGGTCGGGCCTGGCGGCACTGGCGGGGGCAGGGACTGGGGCGGCGCAGTGCAGCACTGGGAGGGCGGGGACTTGGGTGGCGCGACGCAGCATGGCGCTGGGGGGGCGGGGACTTGGGTGGCCTGACGCGACGCTCGGGAGGGTGAGGACTTGGGCGGTGTGACGGGGAGCTGGAGGGCGGAGACTTGGGCGGTGTGGCGCGACGCAACGTTCCGGGGGGGGCGGGGACTTGGCGGCGCGACATGGCGCTGGCGGAGCGGGGACTTGGGTGGCGTGACACGGCGCTGGGGGGCGGGGACTTGGGCAGTGCGATGCGACGCTCGGGGAGGGGTCGGGCGGCGCTTGCGGGGGCAGGGCGGCGCTCTTTTTTTTTTTGTTTGGGGCAGCAAAAATGTTAGAGCCAGCCCTGGAAATGTGGACCAAGAAGGGACCTCAAGAGGTCCTACAGTTCATTCTTCCATGTTGAGTCAGGACCACATAAACCTAGACCATTTCTGAGAGGTGTCTAACCTGTTCCTAAAAACCTCCAATCATTGGGATTCCACAACCTCCCTTTGATGTCTATTCCACATATTGACTATCCCGGAATAGACATCGCGGGGGCAGGGTGGCGCTCTTTTTTCCTGGTACCCTTAGCACAGTCTGTGACTCCTCTGAAGTCTCTCACCCTTCTCCTTCCAATAGCCTCACTCTTCTTTCCCTTAGCTTCTTCTATCTGTCTCTTCCTCTCCCTCCCTCTGAACTGCACCCACAGAATTCTAACACAGCCATTACTCCTGATTCCACCCCAAAGTAGCTGTCTCTAGTCACACTTTGTCTTCCCTGGGAAAAGGAGATGTGTTAGCAAGTGTGTGAATTAACATATTTAATGAACTCTTCGTTAAATTCAACAAAGCAGCTAGTGTTGATGAAGATAAACAGGTTTGCAAAAATATTAGCTGGTCGTGATTAACTCTAGGTGTTACCTACAGACCTTCCACCACTTCTTAGTCCCTCAGCAGTTCCCCTAGGTGAGTGCCCATTTCCACCTTTTTGCAGCTTTCCCTTCACTAGAAAAAGGACCCTTTTCTCATATATATTCAACTCAAAACAGAGAAGGGATGCTGCAGGCTCTAGAGTTCCTCCCTCATGTGAATTTCCTCTTCGGAGATGGCACTGCGTGGGAATTCCAAACTTACAGACAAATTCCTGGTAAACCAAGTGTGATCTGCAATCAGATAGAAAAAGGTTTTAAACAAAATTAAATTATTTAATCAAGTCTCAATTTTACTTCTCAAAAGCTGAGCAGACAGTTACAGAAAAGAGGGTTGAAAACCAACTTACATCCTCAGTGAGCAAATGCTAGAGATTGAACTTTGCCTATCCATCTGCCTCCACTGTCTTCTGTGATTGTCCCCATCCGAATGCTATCTCACCCCCGATCCAGGATTCATTGTCCCTGTGTCCGGATTTATCATTGTATCTCCCAGGGAGACAAAGGGGGTGAAGTAATATTTTTCACACACCTTGTCTCTCTAATATATGTTATCTCTAATATCCTGGGACCAACACAACTACAATAACACTGAAAAGCTCAGTGTGGCTTGAAAGCTTGTCTCACTCCCCATAAGAAGTTTGTCCAATAAAACATATTACCTCACATCCCCTTGTCTCTTTATCTGCTAGGGAGTCCATTTCACTCAGCCTAACCACTTGTCCTGGTGGGAAAGGTGACTGCCAGGGCCCTCAAAGTTAATGGCCTGGGTGATTGTCACTGTTTGCGTGGATGTGCCATTGTGTTTTAATGGCCCATGTTCCTGCTGGATTACTATAGGTCTGTCCTGTTGCCTGGGAACCTCTGTTTCTCCCAGAGCAAAGCTGGTTACCTACCTCCTCCCCTTTTGGTTCGTAGACAATACAAATATACTTTCCAGCATGAAGGTTGAACATGTGTATCGGCGACTTATCTAGAATATGATTAATAAATAGTTGTTCATCATTACAGCATCACACTAGGGTCTTTGTCCACATGAGGTACTTGAGGTGTTAATGAAAGCCTGCCAGGTAACACATTTTATACCACAGCTCATATTCCCAACGCAAGCAAAGCCTAAGGGCCAAGTTCTGCCAGTGGAGCTATTTGCAGCATAAGGGAGCCATGGTCTGTCCCTAAACAAACATTGTTTTTTCTGTCAAAGCAAAGTTCACCATCGGGATGTTCTGCGGAAAGTACTGTGCTTCCACCAGAATCTGTGAACAGAAAAGAACAAACACTTATAAACCTAACCTTGGTTTATAATTAAGGGAATTGTCTGACAACAGGTGCTGACTGGATTCATCTGGCTTTAACAGTTTGTGATCTGTTCTTCAAGGGAAAATGAAGTAATCTATGTTCTAAAATGGCAACATGTGCCAGCTTTCTTCCCCCTTTATGCCACTGTGCTTCTTGTTTTCTTGAAAGCCTGACCTTCATTTGCCTAATAATTGTGATTGTGGTTTCAGCAAACAAACACACACACACACACACAAACACACACAACCTAGAATCATTTTCTATATTGTAAATGGAAAAAAACATTTCTGGAGCAGAAAAAAAAATATGTAATGGATATATTCAGAAAGTGCAGGCCATATTTTTGTTTTGTTCTACAGAAAACATGGACTTTCCTAAACTGGTCATAGATGACAAGATTCTCATGGACATTCTTGTTCTTGCCCTCATGCTCATAGCCATTGGGATTGCTTTCCTCATTTATCATCGCAAAGGTATGAAAACCCTACTTCTGCAGAAAAGGACCTAGGGGTTATGGTGGACGAAAAGCTGAATATGAGTCAACAGTGTGCCCTTGTTGCCAAGAAGGCTAATGGCATTTTGGGTTGTATAAGTAGGGGTATTTCCAGCAGATCGAGGGATGTGATCATTCCCCTCTACACAGCACTGGTGAGGCCTCATTTGGAGTACTGTGTCCAGTTTTGGGCCCCACACTACAAGAAGGATGTGGATAAATTGGAGAGAGTCCAGCGGAGGGCAACAAAAATGATTAGGGGGCTGGAGCACATGACTTATGAGGAGAGGCTGAGGGAACTGGGATTGTTTATTCTGCAGAAGAGAAGAATGAGGGGGGATTTGATAGCTGCTTTCAACTACCTGAAAGGGGGTTCCAAAGAGGATGGATCTAGACTGTTCTCAGTGGTAGAAGATGACAGAACAAGGAGTAAAGGTCTCAAGTTGCAGAGGGGGAGGTTTAGGCTGGATATTAGGAAAAACTTTTTCACTAGTAGGGTGGTGAAGAACTGGAATGGGTTACCTAGGGAGGTAGTGGAATCTCCTTCCTTAGAGGTTTTTAAGGTCAGGCTTCACAAAGCCCTGGCTGGGATGATTTAGTTGGGTTTGATCCTGCTTTGAGCAGGGGGTTGGACTAGATGACCTCCTGAGGTCCCTTCCAACCCTGAGATTCTATGATTCTATGATACTTCTGCATGGCCTCACTGTCTCTGTACTTATCATGCTAATCTTGCAGCTCTTACTCAGTCCTTAGCATCAAGGGGAATTTTGTTGTTTAGAGGTTGCAGCTTTTGATCCACAGCTTGCCAGTTTTACAAAAGATTATCAGACGTGATCCAGAATTTGAATCCAGACTTTTAATTGCTCCCACACAAACACTAGTGGGTTTGAAGCCAGTGTTTTGGCTTTTGGGCTATGAAATTTGGCTCTGATCTTGATACTCATCACTGAGTTCTTGTGTTTGGTTATTTGTTTAAAACTTCCTAACAATAGGAAATGTTGATTTGTAATGGTCCAAGGGTCAAAGCAGTGACTAACTGCTAAGCTATTTTTATCCAAATGTCATAAATCATTTGTCTTTCATATTATGGAAACAGAAGTACACAGGGATTAAAGTAATTTACAGGATTTACCGGTACTGCTGGAGTCCTGAGGGGGGCGTGGCCTCATCTGAAAGAGGTGTGGCCTCATCCAGAAGAGGCGTGGCCTCTCAAGATTTAAAGGCCCTGGGGCACCAGCTGTGGCTGGGAGACCCAGGGCCTTTAAATCAACCAGGGGCTCCCACGGTTTCAGGGGCAAATTAAAGGGCCCAGGGCTCCAGCCGCCACCGGGAACACCGAGCTTTGCCAGGATGGGGCCGGGATTTAAAGGGCCCAGAGCTCCTGCCGCTGTGATGGGCAGCCCAGAGACCTTTAAATCCCCACCACGGAAGCCATTGTGGTCTGGCACGGCGTACTGGCTCTTGCCGGTATGCTGTACTGGACCGTACCAGCTTACTTTCACCTCTGGAAGTACAGAATACAGAAAAGGGGCTTACTCATATTGCAGCTCGCTGTGTGTTCTGGCAAGTGGAACATAGTTGTTTATATGGAGAAGAGGGGGACTAAGACAAAATATTTAGAATGACCAGTAATTTCACAGATTAATAAGGAAATCATTTTAAAAAAATGTTAGAAACTGTAACTAACCCATTTAATTAACACTTTTTTTAAACTGCACATAGCAACCAATGTAGACTGAGTCAGACATATCTAAGAATATGTTAACAGGTCATGATTAACCCTAGAGTAAACATGGCTTTTTTTGTCTACAGCAGCTGCTTTAACATGTTAATTAAACTCTTTTCCCCAGTGTTCCAAAGCTAAGAGTGAGACTCTGCCAGTGGTGCTTTCTTGTGGAGTAAGGCACTACCCCATACGCGACGTGTAAAGGATTAGGCTATTTGATAGCACTCTCCTCCTATTTGACTAAGCTTTGTTCTTCTGGGGCAACACACTCTCTGAGGTTAATTTGATGGTGCTTTCTCAAGGAACTCAGGGAAGCTACCTCCATTGGGGTAGATTGTTTAACTGAGCATAACCTAACATAATCAAAGCCTTGCATGTTCTTACTTCAAAGTCTGCACAAGCATGGCAGTCCTTTTCCCCAAAATCATCTCGCACACCAGTAATTCCAGTCACAGATTTCCTGGCTCTTACCTCAGACCATCAGTGGTACAGAGCTCCCAGGTTAGTCTTTCCTCATCTGTTTGCTTTTCTGGTGCAGTCCCTCTCAGCAGTAACTACTAGCAGTCCCTCAGGACACTGCCTCTGGCCCCTCAAGTTCCTGGAGAGTGTTGGAAGTTCCTATTCATCTACCCCTTCCTGCTGCTCTCTTTATTTAAGGATCAGCTAATAAAGTTCTCCTCTCAGCTGCAATGGGCAGAACTACTCAGACAGCCAGACCAGGCCAGCTCCAGGCCACTGACCCCAAAGGAATGGTACTCTTATTCCTCCACAGGTGGCAAAATCTAACTCTAAACAAACGTGGACTTGAATGAAAACAAAGTTAACCATATGGAAGTTCATGTGTAAAAGACAGCACTTCTGTTAATGCTCATGAACAGCAAAAGAGTCAGGACTTGTCTGAATCTAGTCTTGGATTCTGTTTCAGAGAAGTGTTTGAGAACAGGTTCTAGTCATCCAGTTCACAAGTTGTTCATCAGGAGACATGGAGCTGCAGAGGTCCCGGTGCAGCAACATTACCTGTTCTTCCTTCCCCCTGAGGCCAAAGCACTGATTCATGCAGATGTTGGAGTCTATAGTTGATATCTGATCGCCATTAATAATTGTCATGTTCTGTTTTTAAATGTTGGGGACGACATTCAAGGACACATGCCACCCACTGAGGTTTGTTTAGATTGGGATCTCTTTAGGCAGGGATTGTCTGTTCAGCAGCCAGCACAGTGCAGCCCCTGGTCTGGTCTGGTCTGGTCTACAGTCTAGGAATTTTTCTAAGGAACTCTCTAGCTCGTGTTATACAGGAGGCCGGAGGAGGTGATCACAATGGTCCCTTCTGGACTTAGACATTCATAGATTCATAGAATCCAAGTGCTAGGATGATACTATATTGTAGGTGGGGCTGTGAAAATCCACCCAAATTTGGTCACATTTTAAGCCTCTGAAAAATTTCATTTTGCACATGCTCGGTAGAGATTTTTTTGAATGTAGCCACTAAAATCTGCAGAGATTCCAGCCTCACTGAGCATGCTCCATTCCCTCACAGCACTTAATGTGGACCAGTCTGTGCATGCACCATCCACACAGAGATACTGAGAACCCTCCGAGCCCAGGGCTGAGGAGTTTCCACGTAGTTGTTGATCCTAGCTGCTGGAAGCTAGAGCAAGCCTGGTATACTGCCCAAGAACTGGGGAATGGATAAACTGGCATGAAATGTTGTCCAAATGGAGATGTTCCTGCAGCATATTTTTATTTTAACAAGTTGGCATTTTCTGATTGGAAAACTATCCCTTTGGAAATTTTCAGACTGATTCTACCACCTACACCTGATTTGCACTCACACACTGAGCCCACAGAAACCACTGAAGAATTGTTAAATGTTACACACCCTATTGCTCTGAGAATTCCTTATTCACTTAGCCCTCACTAAGCCTTGGCATTCACTGCCAAATTGTCACCAGACTACTGACAGTTCCCATGACAAGAAGATCCCTGTGCCCTGCTACTGACAGCCTACACAGTGCAGCACTGAAATGAGACACAATGGGTCTCTCAAGGTACACACGCCTCTTTCCTCAGACCACAGTGACAGCTGCTTCAACTACCCCCTCCCCCAAACAGCTGCACCTCACACACTGAACACAGCCGGTGAGTATGCAGACCAGTGCTACAGTTAAAATCTGTGGAACACAATACAAACAATGGCAAATTCTTGTAGAACTACCTCACATATACTTATTATTCCACCCACAACCCATTACTTTATCATTCCCAATGGTTATTATCTGCTCCAAGGGGCAGATTTAAGGTTGTGTTGCAGAGATGTGGCACCTTAACTTTGTATTTCCTGGTTTTCGGAGGTTACATTTAGCCATTCTCTGCTTTGAGCAAGGAGTTGAACTAGATTACCTCCTGAGGTCTCTTGCAACCCTAATCTTCTTTGATTCTATGATTCTGTGATTATGAAAGGGCATAAGGCACCACGGGGCAACCTTAACTCTTCAGTAACAATGTATTTGCATATTTAATAATAATTACAATAATACCAAATGAGAGGAAAAAAGAAAATGGTGTTGTGTTGTGCTCCTTGCTTTCTGCATAGTCCAAGAGTTACTTATTTGTTGCATTTGTAAAATAGTTATAATCATGGGTTAGCCTAAAACAAACAAAAACACCTGGAACGATGTAAAATTATTCTCTATGTTTAATATAGAAAGGTATTCCTAGAGCTATGCAAATATATATATTACAGACTTTGAACAACTACAGGGTATTTTCTTGCCTTGTTCACCAGAAAACATAGAGCCGTCCAAACTGCTGCTAGCTGAGATCATTCTCCTGATCATTGCTGTAATTTCCCTCTTCGGTCTCAACATCATCGGAACGATCTTCCTCACTTACCGTTGCTCAGGTATGGAACCAGATTTTCTCTCTCTTACACACACACACATACACACTTGTGGGTGGTGGATCCAGCGATTTTGTTCAGCTCATTACAGACAGAGACATTGGTCTCACTGGGTACACCATCTGCTTTGCCGAGTTTATACTTTAAGAAACTTTTGCATTCAAATAAATACAGTGTATTTCTTGAATTGCTCTCACAGTTTAAATATTTCTTAGTGGCTGAGCTGTTAAACAGCTAAATTGAGTCAGTTGTGGTCTCTCTGGGCCACCTTTTAAATAGTCTATTGATTTGCTTCCACATTCTCTAGAGAGATAAATCCTTCCAAAGATTGTCAAAAAGAGAGTTTCCTTTGTAACCATATTCTGAACCAGAATTTAAAATCTGAAAGTGTACCAATATTTCAATCTCTACATGGAATTTTCAGCTGATCCCACTTCAGGGCAGATGTATGGAGATAGGAAATATGAGATTTATGGTAGCATGCCAAGCCATTAGTAACCCCATCCCACTATCGTGTTCCTCACACTTCTCTTGATGCTTGAGGGCATGTTAGTGTCAGCCATTTGTCCTTTGGCTTTGATCTCCTTCCAGCTCTGTGTTTGCATGTTTCTTCCATTCACTCAGTATTCTTAAAATGCCTTTGTTAACCCAAAGACCCAATCCTGCAGGTGGTAGTGAGGATGGGCTCCTGTTCCCTTGCAGAATTCAGTTGGGCTCCCCAGGTTCAAGATCTGTTTGAGCAGATTCTATCTCAGGTTCATGGCCATGTTTGGAAAGCAGTGTACTCAATGAAATGCCTGTTATTCCTTTGCAGATTCATCACAAACTTCTCTGGGTAAGTTGGGTTGGGATTCTAAACTCTTCCCACCTAACACATGGTGTCTCTATGCTGGAAATATGCACCCATTGTGGGTTACTGCTTCCATCTACCTCCTCTCCCTTTCCTCAATAGCATCTAATCACTCAACAGGCTTTTCATGAATCTCCCATTAATTGACATAAGTCAAACTGAAATGAGTCTGGTTTAAACTGAAATAAGTCTGTCTATGCTGGAAATCCCACAGCTGTACAGATTTAGCGTAGACTGAATTCTTCCATTGGCCTAGTGCTGTCTATGTGCAGACTAGGGTTGGCTTAACTATGCTGCTAGGTGTTGTGGGTTTTTCACACCCAAGTAAGATAGTTAAGCCAACGTAATTTTCTAGTGTAGATGAGGACATAGTCTTTTGCACCAGTTTCAAATCACACCTTATATTAAATTGGAGTCACTCTGTGTGTAGTCAGTTGGTGACCTGTCCTTCACGGGATATGGAGCTAACTGGGTCTTAGCATGGCCCACCCCTCCTTCCTCATTATGCCCTAGTACTGCTTTATGTAGGGCATGAGTTACTTTATATCTGATCACCACAAATAATTCACCAATTGATTTAAAAAATGAGAAGAAAATGCAATATGTGACATATATTGTGGTTTATTTACATTACGGACTACTTGAGACAAGACTGTCTCATGCTGTGTGACTATGCAGCACCAGACCAATGGAGCCCTTATCACAGCTGGAGGCCTATGTGCAATACAATAACTAATAATTAATAAATAAAAACTTGTTATATGCTATCCTCCTTGTTTTCTTAACAACCCATGGCTGCCTTCTTTGTTTCAGTTGTCAGATAATTGTAATGGTGGCCAAAGCCGACACAGATAACCCAGAGCCACCTACAATTATTCTATGTTTAAAATGAAAAGACATTTCTAAAGCAGGGAAAATGTGATGGAGATTTTCACTAACTACAGGGTGTATTTTCTGTGTTGTTCCAAAGGACACCTGGACATGCCCAAACTGGTCCTACTCTTCAGCATTCTCCTTGCCATAGCAACTATTTCCCTCTTCATCCTCATCCCATTCCTCATTTATACTCGTTGCTGCTTAGGTATGAAAAATCTTAATTCTACTTTTCCAAACTGAGCCATATTCATAAAGCAGATTTACTAATACAAAAACTAACCCCTGCAGTCCTTATTGAGACTGACACCAAGGCAAGCTGGGTAACTACCCATTTCACACATTTTATGTCATTGCAAAGGGGCTCACAGCCAGCCTAGAGAGACACTTATTTTCTTTTTCTCCACATTGCCTTGTGTTATATTGGTACAGAAGAAATAGAGAATGACTGCAAACCTGGCCCCTTAGAATCTGTCCTGTACTAAATTCCCTGCCCTTCCAGGTGAATTCCTTTGAATAATATTGATTCTTCATAATGAAAGACTCAACCTCACTCTTACTACCAAAGGTGGGCAAGTTTTAGGCTCTAGGGTTTTAAGTAGTGGATAAGTGCCAAACTATATGTAGTATTCATATATTCTCTTTAACTTTGCTTTTAGAAAAAAGAAAAAGGAATGCTGCAGGAGGTAATACATGGGACAGACTGATGTAAATTTTTGGCAAGTGTTTATATTGCTTGTAACAAATGTAACATATTTGAATGTATGTCAATAGTATATATTTTCATATATAATCAATATTATTTTCTTCATGCCTTTTATATATAGGGGAGATTAACAAAGGGAAAAGTATTGAGAGCCAAAGATGGGAGAGACTGATTGGATGAGGAACTGGGGAGGGCAAAACTGGGAACATCTGGGCAAAGAGACAGGGACTGGGGACCAATGGGGGTAAGGGAGACAGATCTGATGAGGAGGTGGGTTGTGATGGAGAAATGTGATTGTAGGTGGATGTAGCAGTTCCAACCCGCTGGTGACTCATGTGGGTGTGTATATGATGCTGTAGACGGGCTGACTCACCCCTGCAGCGCCTCCTGCTGGTGACTTCCAGGGAATTAGCTCATTCCAGCTCTAGAGCACCCTCTGCAGGCCGGTGATCCACCTGACCTCTGGCCCCCATGTTCCTTCCTGGACCCGGTGCCCTTTTAACTGAGGTGCTGCCCCCTGGCAGTAACCCCTTTCTCTCTGGGTCTCCCTTCCCCAGGGAACCCCCACCCACTATCCCCACCTTGCCTCAGTATATGGCTACTGCCAGTCATCGTCTAGCCCCCTGCGCCCTGGGGTAGACTGCAGTATCCGCCACTCATCACTGGCAAGGTTGGGTTTGGACCTTCTGCCTTGGCCTACCCCTGTGCGGCCCCCTGCAGCCCCCAGTACCTGTTGACCTTGTGCTAGGCCACAGCCTGGGGCTTTCCAGGCTAGAGCTCCCCAGCTCCATTGCCTTTCCCCAGCCCTGCTTCACTCATGTACCCTGTGTCTAGCTCCCTGCAGCCAGGTCCATCTCCCTCTACAAACGGAGAGAGACTGTCTGTCTGCCCCTGGCTTCTCTGCCTTTATAGGGCCAGCTGAGTCTGTTTGGGGCATGGCCCCAGCTGCAGCCACTTCCTCCAATCAGCCCAGCCTAAAGCTTCTTTCTCCAGCCACAGCCCCCTCCCAGGGCTGTTTTTACCCTTCAGGGCAGAAGCAGCAGACCACCCTGCTACCCCCCCCCCCACCTCAAGATCCCTTCCACCGGGGATTGGGGTTTTGTTCTACCAGCCTAGCTTTCTCCTCAGCTGAGCCCGCAGGGAATCCCTCTCTTGCCACAGTCTCCCCAGTGTTTGGAGCAGCCTCCTCACTTCTTCTATTGTCTGGGTCACCACCATAGACCTCCCTGGTCCTACATGGGTCCCCACTTCCATTTGGGTTCCCACATTGGCCCTTCTGGCCCCTATGTGGGTTCCCTTTTTTAGGTGGGGCTTCTCTGCACCAGACCCTTTCTCCTCGGTCTTCACCACCCCTTCCCTGGGGCTGGTCTCAGACTGAGCCTTTATCTAGGGCACTCCCCTTTCCTGCCTCAGGGGGCAATGCCTCTTTATGTGGCCCTTGTTGTGGTAGTGGAAGCACCCTTGGCCCTATCACAGCCTGTTTGGGCCCTAGCCCTTCCCTTTGGGCTGGCCCGGGACCACCCTGCTACAGATGCCATATGGTAGAATTTCTGCTTTGTGTTTTGTTTGCTTTTTTCAAAAAAACTAGGAAGTTACACACACAAGACCTGCATTAAAAGACCAAAATTTTGCAAAATCAAGCACACAAAAGTTAGGAAATGAGAGAATTAAATTTGCCTAGTGACCTTAATTTGGCTTTCTTGTGCAAAAGCATTACGATAGTCTTTAAAAGATCCTATTTTTCCCACAATGGATCCTTTCCTGGTTTGTTGTCAAGTGCTCAGTGATTCAGGGTGGTGTAGTGAGTAATGCTGTTGTCTGTAGGACTCAGGCGTCATTTGCTGCAAAAGTTGGAGAGGGATGCATGAACGAAATAGGGGATGACAGAAAAAGAAAGATGGTCTCCTCTTTAAGGCAATTGAATGCTGTCCAGGACAATTGTATTCTATCCCTGTGTCTGCCTCAGAGTTCCTTTGCGATGTTGGGCATACCTGCTTTGCATCCGCCCATGGGCTACACATCAGACCCAAGATACCTAGCTCTGTGCTTCCTTCTTAGGCCTTAGGGTAGCTCCTAGATAGGAGTAACTTGGGTGCACATTATAAGAAGGGCTCAGCACGTGTTGGGTGCATGATGGGTGCTGAGCTGAAGGGATTCACATAGCAACTTCTTCATTAATTCAGTGTTAGGTTCTTCTGAGTGCCTGTCCTACTCCTCACCCAACACTGGACCTGGGCTGGACCTGACCTTGGGAATTCTCTGGGGTAAAGGCAAACTTTTGAGCTAGAACAAGTGTTTGTTATTGTAAATGTTTCAGTTCAAGACAACTGCAAATTTATTCTCCCTCATGGTCCAAGCAAGGGACCCACTCTAGGCTCCAGGCTCCCCAGCCGTCTCTTGGGCAGAGACCTGCATCTCTCCCTCTACACTCGGGGTATTTCCAGGCTGCACAGCTCCCTGCCTATACCAGGGCCGCCCAGAGGGGGGGGCAAAGGGGGCAATTTGCCCCGGGCCCCGAGCTCCGCAGGGGCCCCCAAGAGAACAGCGGAGGCTCCCGCCTCCGCCCTTCTCCTGGAGCCTTAGCACATCAAGCGGCGTGTCTCAGCCAGGGCCCCTGAGCCCCGCCCTGCGCCGCGTGGGGAGGGGGCGGGGCTGGGAGCTCCGGCCTGAGCTCTGCTCCCTCCGCTGGGCCCGGAGCTCCCAGCCCCGCCCCCTCACCACACGGCTCTGAGCGGGGCGGGGCTCAGGCGCCGCCGGGGACACGCTGCGGCTGTTCAGCCGAGGCACTGAGGCTGTGCGTGAGGAGGGAGCCGGGGATAAGCGGCTGGGGCCGGGGGGGTTGGCTAAAGGGCAGGGATCCCTGGGGACAGTCAGGGCAGAGGTTGGGGGAAGGGGCAGGGAATGGGGGGGTTGGATTGTGGGTGTTCTGGGGGGGTGGATAGGGTCAGAGCTGCCCAGAGGGGGCGGGGCAAGAGGGCGCAGGAGCTTCTTCGCTCCTGGTCTCCGCCGGCGGGGGGTCCTTCTGCTCCGGGGTGGAAGGACCCCCCCGCTGGCAAATTACCGCCGAAGCGGGACCCGCCGCCGACGTGCAGCCCGGTCTTCAGCGGTAATTCGGCGGCGGGGGGGGGCTTCCATTCCGGGACCCGCCGGGTGCCCGAAGACCGCGGTGGGGCCCGCCGCCGAAATACCGCCCAAGACCAGGCTGCGCTCGGGCGGGTCCCGCCGGGCGGTAATTCGCGGCGGGGGCTCCTGCCGCGGGTCTTCGGGGCACTTCGGCGGCGGGTCCCGGAACGGAAGGGCCCCCCGCCGCCGAAGACCCCGGGCCCCCGGAATCCTCTGGGTGGCCCTGGCCTATACTCTGAATTCCACAGCAAGTCAGGCTGCCTCAGCAGACCTGCTTTGCCTTCTGCTCAGAGGCTATAAATAGTGTAATTGCCACACGTAAGTTGCCACCCAGCTTTCTAAGGAAGCACATTCATTCACAAAGGAAACATTTACACAATACAAGAACCTTCACACATGCTAATAAGCTTACCAGACATCAGCCCAACTCCGACAAGGCCTCTGGTAGGGGAACAGTCCTTCAGCTCAGGACAGGCCCTCATGAATCTGAGACTCTCCTTCATCCATTTTTGTGTCTTTGATCTGCAGACCCATGAATAGGTCAACCAGGCAATGGGTTTCTCCTCGAGGCCTAGCTTCAAAAGGATGGGTCTGGAGGTGGATAATTTGCATTCAAATATTTCCTAGGTAACCCACTCAACTAAAAGTTCAGTCTTGTCTGATCCACTCTTTCAAAAGAGTCCTTTGAAGCTCACAGCACTCTCCAGGGCTTCCATCAGTTCTGTTTCCTTTTTAAAGAAGTTCCAGACAATCCACCAACAGTAGGAACATAAGAACATAAGAAAGGCCGTACCGGGTCAGACCAAAGGTCCATCTAGCCCAGTATCTGTCTACCGACAGTGGCCAATGCCAGGTGCCCCTGAGGGAGTGAACCTAACAGGCAATGATCAAGTGATCTCTCTCCTGCCATCCATCTCCATCCTCTGACGAACAGAGGCTAGGGACACCATTCTTACCCATCCTGGCTAATAGCCATTTATGGACTTAGCCACCATGAATTTATCCAGTCCCCTTTTAAACATTGTTATAGTCCTAGCCTTCACAACCTCCTCAGGTAAGGAGTTCCACAAGTTGACTGTGCGCTGCGTGAAGAAGAACTTCCTTTTATTTGTTTTAAACCTGCTGCCTATTAATTTCATTTGGTGACCCCTAGTTCTTATATTATGGGAATAAATAAATAACTTTTCCTTATCCACTTTCTCAACATCACTCATGATTTTATATACCTCTATCATGTCCCCCCTTAGTCTTCTCTTTTCCAAACTGAAAAGTCCTAGCCTCTTTAATCTTTCCTCATATGGGACCCTCTCTAAACCCCTAATCATTTTAGTTGCTCTTTTCTGAACCTTTTCTAGTGCTAGAATATCTTTTTTGAGGTGAGGAGACCACATCTGTACACAATATTCGAGATGTGGGCGTACCATGGATTTATATAAGGGCAATAATATATTCTCAGTCTTATTCTCTATCCCCTTTTTAATGATTCCTAACATCCTGTTTGCTTTTTTGACCGCCTCTGCACACTGCGTGGACATCTTCAGAGAACTATCCACGATAACTCCAAGATCTTTTTCCTGACTCGTTGTAGCTAAATTAGCCCCCGTCATGTTGTATGTATAGTTGGGGTTATTTTTTCCAATGTGCATTACTTTACATTTATCCACATTAAATTTCATTTGCCATTTTGTTGCCCAATCACTTAGTTTTGTGAGATCTTTTTGAAGTTCTTCACAATCTGCTTTGGTCTTAACTATCTTGAGTAGTTTAGTATCATCTGCAAACTTTGCCACCTCACTGTTTACCCCTTTCTCCAGATCATTTATGATAATACATACACATTTGCATTTTTAATAGAATTAACTCCTAAAATACTGAAACTTAATTCAATAAGATTGAGCAGAATTCAGGGCATATCTACACCTAGAAATTAGGTTGGCATATCTGTGTTGCTCACCAGTGTGAAAAATCCACACCTGAGTGACTCAGACCTAACACATGGTGTACACAGTGCTATGTCAATGGGACGTCTTCTCCTGTTGACATAGCTACCTCGTCTCAAAAAAGAGGAGTACCTACTCTGACAGGAGAAGCCCTCCTATCAGCGTGGGTAGCTGAAGTGGTACAGATTTTAAGTGTAGATCTCAGTGTTGTTTCTGCATGAAATTATCATATCTGCCACAGTCCTCGGCAGGTATAAAACAAGGTGGTACTACTAGTGTGTGAATAACAACACTAGTTCACACCAGCTGAGATGCTGGTCCATATATAATTGCAAAAGGATATTTCTGGGGACAATATGAAAGAGCTGCAATGAATACTTTATATGGATTTTCAGTGCTCATTAAACATTCTCACCTTCTCTATGTTGTTTTGTTTGCTTTTAAGGGAGATGCGACAATGGAGAGGAAGGTAAAGATCACTATGCTATATTTCAAATGTTTATTATTTAAAAAAGCTATGGGAAAAACTAAGAAACTGACACATTCTGCTTTTCTCATAGCATCATGGAGAGACCATTGTGCATTCTGTAGATTTCAATAAAACCAATTGAAAACATTTCATTTTTCAGAAGTTTAAAATAGTTCGATGTTGTTCATAGTGCAGACCATTTTTAAATAGTGACTGTGATAGGTTGGATCACAGAAACCGCCTTGCGAACTGCCACCTGATGTGCTAAAAGTACCCCTGAGCGCATTTTCCCTGGCAGCTTGGGACTTCATTGCCCTGCCTGGTTTGAGCCAGACATGCTAGCCCACTACAAACACAGACCCAGGTCTAAACCATGTCCCCCAAAAGCTGCAGGCTTAACTGAAAACAGCTTAAGAAGTGCTCCTGTCTCCAGCACTCAGATACCCAACTCCCAATGGGATCCAAACCTCAAACAAATCTGTTTTACCCTGTATAAAGCTTATACAGAATAAACTCATAAACTGTTCACCCTCTATTAGCGAGGTATGTACAGCTATTCCCCCTCCCCCCCAGGTATTAATACATACTCTGAGATAATTAATAAGTAAAAAGTTATTTTATTAAATAGAAAAAGTAGGATTTAAGAGGTTCCAAGTAATAATAGACAGACCAAAGTGAATTACCAAGCAAATTAAAATAAAACACACAAGTCTAAGCCTAATACAGTAAGAAAGTGATTACAGATGAAATCTCACTCACAGAGATGTTCCAATAAGCTTCTTTTACAGACTGGTCTCCTTCTAGTCTAGGTCCAGCAATCACTCACACCCATGTAGCTACTGTCCTTTGTTTCAGTTCCTTTCAGGTATCCTTTGAGAGTGGAGTGGCTACCTCTTGAGCCAGCTGGAGACAAAATGGAGGGGTATCCAGGGGTTTGAATAGTTTCTCTCCTGTGGGTGGAAACCCCCTTCTCCCGCTATGTAGAACCCAGCTACAAAATGGAGTTTTGGAGTCACATGGGCAAGTCACATGTCCATGCATGATTCAGTTTTCTACAAGATCTTCCCAGGAAGCTCAGATGTGGATTGGAGTCTATCAAGGTCTATTGTCAGCTTAAGTGTTTCTTGATTGGGCACTTACTGAGAATAGTCTTTTCTCACGAAGCTGACCAAATGCTTCACTGAGGCTACTTAAAATCAAACAAGTACACAGCCAATATTCATAACTTCGAATACAAAAATGATACATGCATACAAATAGGATGAATACATGCAGAAGAACATAACCTTTACAAAGATGTGTTACATGGCATATCTAGCATAAAACGTATTCCAGTTATGTCATATTTACATTCATAAGCATATTTCTATAAAACATTATGGGGTGCAACATCACAGTGACATTGTATGATTCCCCTCTCATTCATGAGCACACAGGCCCAGCCTCCCCTCCCACTGATGATTGCACAAACCATGTCTTTCCCACCCTCACGCCCCATAATCAACTACATAACAGAATGCACCTACTCAGCTGCTTACATGCAAGAGGAGTCTTGGGAAAATGTTATGGTTTTTAGCTGTTCTTAATGTTCTTTATTTTTATTTTGGATGTTCTTTGGGGGGAGTGGGTTGGATTTTTTTCTGTTTGTTTTGTGTTTTGGTGGGGTGGGGAACCCACTGTGTGCTTCCGTGCTTCCGTTCTTCATTTAATTTCTATTGCCATCTATTCTTCTCTCAGGGCAGATTTTTTTTTATATCTAAGTATCAAAATATTGATTTTTTTGTTTGTTTTATAATGTAGCAAATATTTAATATATCACTGAATTTTTTGATTTGGTGCTTTTTAAACTCAAAAATGGATTGATTTTAGGAATTCAAACTTCTTACATGGTATTTAAATTGAATTCAGTGTCCAATATCTTGCAATGTAAGTGCCAGCATTACCCACAATCAGCAAAACTTAATGCTGCCTCCAGCTATCCCCAAGAACTGGAAAATAGAATTGATCCAACTGAAAAACTCAGTTGACAAGAATTTTGAAAATTAAATGGATTCTTCTTCCATGGCACCAAGCATAGGATCTGGCAGACCCATGGAGCTGAAGGCCCTCCACTGATTGTCCTCTGACTAGAGATAGTCAGAATTTTTTCATCACAATGATTTTGTGATGAAAAATGTCATTTTCTCCCAAATTTAGGCTCATCTCCCTAGTTTTAGACTCCACTGCAATCCACAGAACCCTCACTTGGCTGCCTCTTAATCCTGTAGACACCTAAACTCATGCAGCTCCTACATTTCCAAAAATTCTCTCAGCACTGACATTTCTGCCAATGGGTATGTGTATAACTGCCTCGCCCTAGGTGTTCAGATGCTTGTCTCCCACCTGAGCCCCAGTCCCAGACATTTTTCAAAGAAGAACTTTGGTATGGAAGGATAAGACCTATAGTAATTATATATTAGCCATTACTTCCCTAAGATTCATACAAAAGTAAGAGTGGTAAATGTATCCCTGCTCTTCATAACTTATGCTAGCTGGACTCATAGTAATGAATGACTCATTTGGATTGCCAATAAAGAGACTCTGCTTTTTTCTTTCTCTGCAGGTAATGCACTCCGCTGCTCATCTGACTCTGGAAGTGTCTCAGGAAACCAAAAAACTGAAAGAGAGGATAATTTATAAGAAACTTCCTGTTTTCTTCCTCATAGAAACATTCTCATACCTGAGTATGGCTTGGAGGGGTTATGGAGATTGCAATGTCCTTAGCTTATTGATTCCTGTTGTTTCCAGCTTCCCTGTTTGCCAAGGTGAAGCCCCTCCTCTCAGATTAGATGAGGAGAGGAACATCTCTTTCATGATCAAATGTTTTAGGGGTGGTCTGCACTGAAAAGTTACATTTGGATTGCTATATCTCTCAGGGGTGTGAAAAAGCCACACCCCTGAGCGATGTAGGTAAGTCGAGCTAACCCCTCGTGTAGACAGCATTGGTCAATGGAAGAATTCTTCTGTTGGCCTAGCTACCATTTCTCAAGGAGGTGGATTAACCACAGTGCCAGGAGTACTTCAGCAGTTGTGCCACTGTAGCATTTTAAGTATTAAAATAGCCTTAGACACTGCTTGCTGGCTGTTTGTGGCTATTTCTGTTTATGCACATCTGTTTCCCCAGTGACTCTTGCCTCTGAAAACTCCTACCCTGAGATGTTCACCTAAATAACACATACATTACCTGGATGCTTCTGCCTGTTTCTTTTTCAAAAATTCTCTAAAAATACCTTATCAACATCTTTTTATTGGCCTGATATTTGGCCCACATGTGCCTCAGTGTAGCCCCTTTAAGTGAAGTGGTTTTCTCAGTCCCTTCACCTCTTGGAGTTGGCTAGATCTTCACCCGCTGCTGTTAAAAAGCTCTGAGGTCACCTTAATGGGATGGTTTGTAGGGTGACCATAGGTCCCATTTGGCTGGGACAGTCCCCTTTTTAAATTCTGTCCTGGCCGTGTCAACTTTTTTGCTAAACTGGGCATTTGTCCTGTTTGCTGTTGCCAACTGATTAGGGTGGTAAAGCCAGTAGTAACTGAGGAAACAGGGAAGCAGGGGCAGTGTCCTGGCACTGTCACACATGAGGAAGTCCACGTAGCCAGGGACATGTGTGGATCTGCAGGCTATCACACCACAACCAGCTGCAGGGAGACAGAGTCCAGTGCTTGCTCGGTTTTGTCGTGGCCCTGCCAAGTGTTTGAGTCAAGAGGCTGTGCTGGTATTTGGATTTGTAGGATTTTGTCATTGTGTTTCACAAAATACAAACAGGGAAGTTAGATAAGAAACATACAAACTGTTGCTGGAAGGTTGCAACATGACACAACTTTATTTCTTGTATCAGAGGGGTAGCCGTGTTAGTCTGGATCTTGAAAAGCAGCAAAGAGTCTTGTGGCCCCTTATAGACTAACAGATGTTTGGGAGCAAGAGCTTTCGTGGGTGAATACCCACTTCATCGGATGCATGGCTCTTGCTCCCAAACGTCTGTTAGTTTATAAGGTGCCACAAGACTGTTTGCAACTTTATTTCTTAAAATTCAGAATCTTAAAGTGCAGTAACCAAACACAGAGAGAGATAAAGCAGGCTGCTCCCTAAGGCAGAGAGACCTAGCTCACCCCACCTAGCTCTAGCTTTTCCCAGAATGACTCTGATTACACACCGGCCAACAGAGCCCCATAAATTCCATGCAGGACCAAGAACTGCTCTCTTCCCCTTCAGTTCTTTAATCATAGCTTGCAACTTCAACACAGTCCTCAATACATAGTCTTATCAGAATTAAAATTTTATTTTTTATAGTTTTGACAGATAATATTGATATTTCTTTTTAAGCATTTTTTTTAATATCACTTTACTTTTTCACAGTTGCAGGAAAATATTTAATAATAGTAAATGATGAGATTGAAAAAGGTAAAGTTTTGTAAACACAAATTGTTAACATCACTTGTCAAAATATACAAAGTAAATGTCCTTAAATCAAACTCTAAGAAGTTTTTAAGTAGTTCTCTAAGAAGTTCTTACTTTGCCTGTCTGTCAGTTCTGATTATGATCAATGAAATTTCCATTGTCATTTGCCTGCATAGGGTGAAATCGATGTTTACTAACAGTTACTGATAAAAATCTGATCCTTCCAAGCCTATAAATACACCACATTTGTAAGTTGACACCTTTGTGGAAGTTGAAAACAAAAACAAAAACCTGTTAGGAGAAATAGAAGATCTGAAAACACCATCGTCAGATTCAAACACCTTGAGAGAGATCAGAAGCATTTTTTTCTATGCCAGATAGCTAACTTCTCTTGGTTTGGAACTGAGAAATTCCACAGCTTTGGGCTTTTGAAGTTCTTCTTAATTGGAGCTGAGTGAAATATTTCAAACAATGTTTGCATGTATAGGAGAAAAAAATGGCCTTTTTACAAAAGCAAAAATTTTCACAAAAAATGTGGACGTTATCACTGATTTTCAAAATTTTAATCAAATAGGTAAGTAAAATGTTACATTTAAAAAATTGGGTTTCTGGTCACAAATATTGTAATCTTTTTAGTAAGAATTTACATAGGCACTGTTTAAGTATTCCACCCACACTCACTACATTTGTTATTGGGCACTTCCACACCAACCAGCAGAGCAGGGCTAGTTCTGGGAGAGCCATCAGGGCTGGAGATGGGTGAGAGAGCCAGGTGCTGGTGTGCCACTGCAGAGGGTGTCACACCTTCTATTCTGGGGTGCACACCTTGAGACTTGCTGGAGACAGCTGCCAGACTGGGATGTCTCCACACTTTTTTCTCAGGACAGCCTGTGCTTGTAAGAGAGAGGATAGCAGCCATGCTGAGAGTGTGGGCAATAGGCTGTTGTCCACTGCATAAATCAGTGAGTATTTAGTTACACAGGGGAGCTGTCTACTGGAAATTTTGGTGGCCCAAACAAAATCAACGTCTGAGCTACAAGACATTCTAATTGAAATCACTAAATTGTACAGACTGTAAGATGTTTGGGGCCCAGACAGTCTCTTATTGTGTGTTTGCGCAGTGCCCAGCACAATGGGGTGCTGTCCTGCTTGGGGTTATTAAGTATTTTAATAATCATGATAATAATTAATTAACAGTTAATTGCACAAGGAATGTCATATATGAATTACCATGTGATATTATCTGTCTCTCTGTCATGTATTGTAACTCCACACTCTGATTTTGAAACTGTAATCAGCTGGCAAAGAATAAGTTGTGCCTGCTCTTTCTTGCAAGAATGAATAATACAATCAATAACATTCATATTAATGAATTTGTCTTTGTTCATTTCAGTGATTTGTGATTACAAAGCACAGAGTTCATTGGGATGAGGCAATTATAGACTCACGGAGTCATGTGAGGATATGTCTACCTGGAATTAGAAAACCCCACTGGCCCCTGCCAGCTGATTCGGGCTTGTGGGGCTTGGGCAGCAGGGCTGTTCAGTTGCAGTGTAGACTTCCAGACTTGGGCTGGAGCCTGGGCTCTAGGACCCTACAAGTTTCTCTCACCTGCTGGAGTGTAAATGCTATTCTGGCTACTCCCCCGCTTGATAGTTTGATAGCTTTGTTCATGTTATATGTAAATGCATCCTGATTATCTCTGCCTGGTAACCCTACGGGTCAGAAGCACAAATACCCATTCCTTTGCCTAGGGCAGACAGGATTTATGCACTGCTTGCCAAACACATTTCAAGAATGCAATTCCAGCCCATATGCATAGTTCTTTGTATGCACCCTGTGCACACGCCATGCACTGATTCTTGGGACCAATGTGTTGCCAGTTGGTATATGACACCATCACTGACACCTTTTAGACACAGATTATGACAACAGTGAGTTGGGGTGCACTGAGTTGGTCAGCTCAGCTGAGATACCCTATTAGATACTGGGGATCCCCTTGCTGTCTGGCAGTGACATGCTCTTGGTGTCACAGTGATTTCATTGCCTAGAGCCAGATTCTGCCCAGCCATTACGCAGATGTACAGTAGAAGAGAGGAAATATTGTGCTGACTCAGGACCAGGTTGGATTCCAGCCCTGTGTCCCTAGCCTGCTTCCCCTCCTTGCCTGGGAGTGAGGTGCAATACAAACAGCTGAGGGGAGGCTGGCATGGCCCTGGCTCAAACCCCACAGCAAGAACTGGCTGGTGGAGTTGAGTGGCTGCCCCAGGGTTTCTGAGATGGACCTAGCAGCCTGGGTGTATCCTGGGGCTCTGAGCTCCCTGGAGCCACGGGTGGCGAGTGTAATAGGCCAGGAGAGGCTAAGACTCACCTAAGCCAAGACCTGGCCCCGCCCATGCTCCGCTTTCTCTTCCCCATGTTGGTGCCCAGCTCTGCTCAGCTCTGCCACTGGCCAGAGGCCAACGGGCCAGAATTGCTGGTGCTGGGGACAAGGCTAAGGCCGGCTGCTGACCCAATGCTAGGGGCCGACGCTGGGGCAGCCCAGCAGCCCAGTACTGGTGCCAACTGAGCGCCCATGGTGGTTTGGTCAGAGATCCTCTGGCTGGTGCGGGCGGGAGGGGAACTGGATACTTGGGGCTGTTGTGGACAGGGGGAAGGGGTGGGGACTTGACGCAAAAGGCGAAGATGCATGACTAGCCTCCTTGAAGGGGGACTCACGCGCTGCCATGCCTGGGGTCATGAGTAGCCCTGGTTCATCACTGTTGTTGTCTCTATACTACAAGAGCTACAGCAGCAAAGCTGTAGTGTAGACACTTGCTACAATGATGGAGACATTCTTCCATCACTGCAGCAAATCTACCTCTCTGAGGGTACTTCTACACTACAGGATTATTCCGATTTTACAGAAACCAGTTTTGTGAAACAGCTTGTATAAATTCGAGTGCACGCGGCCACACAAGGCACATTAATTTGGTGGTGTGCATCCATGGTCCGAGGCTAGCGTCGATTTCCGGAGCGTTGCACTCTGGGTAGCTATCCCATAGCTATCCCATAGTTCCTGCAGTCTCCCCCACACCTTGGAATTCTGGGTTGAGGTACCAGTGCCTGATGGGGCAAAAATCATTGTCGCGGGTGGTTCTGGATACAGCCTCACCCCTCCCTCTGTGAAAGCAGCAGACAACTGTTTCGTGCCTTTTTTCCTGGGTGAACTGTGCAGACGCCATAGCACAGCAAGCATGGACCCTACTCAGCTCAATACCTCAATCATGGACGTTTTAAACACCTCGCACATTCTCGTGCAGTCTTTGCTGAACCAGGACCTGCAAAGCCAGGTGAGGAGGAGGCGGCTACGGCAGCGCGGCAATGAGAATGATGAGGACATGGACACAGAATTCTCTCAAATCGCGGGCCCCTGCGCTTTGGAGAGCCTGCTGGTAATGGGGCAGGTTCTAGCCATTGAACGCCGATTTTGGGCTGGGGAAACAAGCACAGACTGGTGGGACCGCATAGTTTTGCAGGTGTGGGACAATTCGCAGTGGCTGCGAAACTTTCGCATGCATAAGGGCACTTTCATGGAACTTTGTGACTTGCTTTCCCCTGCCCTGAAACAGCATAATACCAAGATGAGAGCAGCCCTCACAGTGGAGAAGCGAGTGGCAATAGCCCTCTGGAAGCTTGCAATGCCAGAAAGCTACCGGTCAGTCGGGAATCAATTTGGAGTTGGAAAATCTACTGTGGGGGCTGCTGTGATGCAAGTAGCCAAAGCAATCACTAAGCTGCTGCTACGAAACGTTGTGACTCTGGGAAACGTGCAGGCCATAGTGGATGGCTTTGCTGCAATGGGATTCCCTAACTGTGGTGGGGCAATAGATGGAATCCATATCCCTATCTTGGCACCGGAGCACAAGGGCACCCAGTACGTAAACCACAAGGGGTACTTTTCAATGGTGCTGCAAGCACTGGTGGATCACAAGGGACATTTCACCAACATCCACGTGGGATGGCCGGGAAGGGTTCATGACGCCCGCGTCTTCAGAAGCACTGCTCTGTTTAAACGGCTGCAGCAAGGAAATTATTTCCCAGACCAGAAAATAACAGTTGGGGATCTTGAAATGCCAGTCATTATCCTGGGGGACCCAGCCTACCCCTTGATGCCATGGCTCATGAAGCCATACACAGGCAGCCTGGACAGTTGTCAGGAGCTGTTCAACTACAGGCTGAGCAAGTGCAGAATGGTGGTAGAATGTGCCTTTGGCCGTTTAAAGGTGCGCTGGTGCACATTACTGACTCGCTCAGACCTCAGCCAAACCAATGTCCCCTTTGTTATTGCTGCTTGCTGTGTTCTCCACAATCTCTGTGAGAGTAAGGAGGAGACTTTTATGGCGGGGTGGGAGGCTGAGGCAAATCACCTGGTCGCTGATTTCGCACAGCCAGATACCAGGGCGATTAGAAGAGCACACCAGGAAGCGGTGCGCATCAGAGAAGCTTTGAAAACGAGCTTCATCACTGGCCAGGGTAGGGAGTGACTGCTGTGTTTGTTTCCCTTTGATGAACCCCCCGCCCTTGATTGACTCATTCCCTGTATGCAACCCACCCTCCCCCTTTGATTACAGCTTGCTTAAGGAAATAAAGTCACTATCATTTAAAATCATGTATTCTTCATTAATTCATTATAAAAAGAGGGAGAGAACTGAGAAGGTAGCCTGGGTGTGGTTTGGGAGAAGGATAGGAGGGAAGGAAAAGGCCACTAAAATTTTTTCACAGTAATGACAGCCTTTTGGTTGGGCTGTCCACGGGGGTGGAATGGGCAGGTGCACGGAGCCTCCCCCCACGCGTTCTTACACGTCTGGGTGAGGAGGATGTGGAACATGGTGAGGGGTGATGGTGGTTATACAGGGGCTGCAGTGGCACTCTGTGATCCTGCTGCCGTTCCTGAAGCTCCACCAGATGCCGGAGCATATCAGTTTGATCACTCAGCAGCCCCAGAGTTGCATCCCGCCACCGCTGATCTTCCTGCTTACACCTATGATCTTCCTGCCCCCACCTGTCAACTCAAGCGTCCCTCCTGTCCTCACGTTCACTGGCATCTTTCCTGTAATTTGATACCACCTCCTTCCACTCATTCAGATGAGCTCTTTCCTTGCAGTTTACTTCCATGATATCCGAGAACATTTCATCTCGTGTCTTCTTTTTCCTCCACCTTATCTGAGCTAGCCTTTGGGATGGAGTAGGGAGGCTTGAAAAATTTGTAGCTGCATGAGGGAGGGAAAAAAGGGAGAAAAGTATTTAAAAAGATACATTTTACAGAACAATGGTTATACTCTTTCACAGTGAACAACACTATTCACCTTACATAGCACATGTGATTTCACTACAAGGTCGCATTTTGCATCTTAATATTGAGTGCCTGTGGCTCTGGTGTTACAGATCTCACAGACGCAGACCCCTCCCGCCACCGCATGGCTGGTATCATGAAAGCTCACTGCTAAACATCCCCCTTCCCCCCGCACAGCGTGGCTGGTAGCTGGGAAGATCCCTGCTAGCCAAACGCAAAAAAGCTCATCGCTATTTCACTCCTCCCCTCCCCCAGCTTGGCTACGTGCAAGGAAGGATTTCTTTTAAGCAGCAGGCTACGAGCCCAGTAGGAAAATGGCCATCTCTGTCCCCTTAATTAAATTCCTGATTTTCAACCAGGTTACCCTGAACGATATCACTCTGCTGAGAATAACACAGTGAGATAAAGAACGGATGTTTCTTGAATGCCAGCAATCACCGGGACCATACGCAGCTATGCTTTGTCATGCAATGATACCCGATTACTTGCTACATGCATAGTGTGGTAAAGTGTCCTACCATGGTGGACAGAACAAGGCTGCCTTGCCCCAGAAACCTTCTGCAAAGGCTTTTGGAGTACCTCCAGGAGCGCTTCATGGAGATGTCCATGGAGGATTTCCGCTCAATCCCCAGACATATTAACAAACTTTTCTAAGTAACTTTACTGGCTGCGAATGCATCCCAAGTCCTCAGGGCAAATCAATCATTAAAAAACACTTGCTTTTAAACCATGTTTTATATTTACAAAGGTACACTCACCAATGGTCACTTCCATGGCTTCACTGTCTGGGCTAGTGGCTTGGGAGGGCTGGTAGGGTAATTCTGTCTGGGTCAGAAAAAGCTCCTGGCTGTTGGGACTAACGGAGTGCTGTGTGCTTTCTGCAAGCTCGTCCTCCTCTTCTTCATTGTCATCTTCCCTGTCCACATAATCCTCAGCCATGGCTGAGATAACAACCCCCACCTCGGAATCCACGGACAGGGGTGGGGTAGTTGTGGTGCAGCCCCCTAAAATTGCATGCAGCTCAGCGTAGAAGCGGCATGTTTTTGGCCCTGCACCGGACCTTCTGTTTGCTTCTTTGGTTTTCTGGTAGGCTTGTCTGAGCTCTTTAACTTTCACTCTGCACTGCACTGAGTCCCTGCTGCGGCCTTTTTCCATCATAGGCTTGGAAATGTTTTCAAATACTTTTTCATTTCGTCTTTTGGAACGCAGTTCTGTTAGCACTGAATCCTCTCCCCATATAGCGATCAGATCCGGTACCTCCCGTGCAGTCCATGCTGGAGCTCTTTTTCGATTCTCAGGAGACTACATTGTTACCTGTGCAGATGAGCTCTGCGTGGTCACCTGTGCTGATGAGCTCTCCACGCTGGGCAAGCAGGAAATGAAATTCAAAAGTTTGCAGGGCTTTTCCTGTCTACCTGGCCAGTGCATCCAAATCCAGATTGCTGTCCAGAGCAGTCCCAATGGTGCACTGTGGGATACCACCCGGAGGCCAATACCATCGATTTGCGGCCACACTAACCCTAATCCGATATGGTAACACTGATTTCAGCTCTACTCCTCTCGTCGGAAAGGAGTACAGAAACCGGTTTAAAGAGCCCTTTATATCGATATAAAGGGCCTCGTTGTGTGGACGGGTGCAACGTTAAATAGGTTTAACACTGCTAAAATCGGTTTAAACGCATAGTGTAGACCAGGCCTGAGCAGTGACAGCAAGGTCCATGGAAGAGTTCTGCCATCGACCTAGCAGTGTCTACTGGTTGCGTTACTACTTTGCACAGGGGTATGAATTTTTCACACACCGGAGCAACAAAGTTAGGTTGACCTACATTTTTTGTGTAGACCAGGACATACTGAGGGCTGGGCTCACAAGGTCCAGCCCAGCCTTACCGGAGCATGACACAGCACATCGATAAGACTTGGGTCTTACTGGGAGTGGTTTTTTGTTGCAAGCACAGCACTTAGAGGCTGACTTGTTTCGAATGAAAGCTCAGATTCGGAGAACAATGGGAAGGACTGTCCATGGTCCCCACAGCAAAAAAGGAGGTGTTACTCCCCACATTTTGGGAAATGCTGAAATATAAATATACTCAACAGGTGATATCTTACAAAAAACAATTATGTGTTAAATCCTGCAATCAGTGGGGGGTGGGAGGGAAATCTGTTCAAGCCCTCTCCCCACACCAAGTGCTTCTGGCTAGCTGGGTCCCACCAGGGCACCCGAGGAGGTAGGATGCCCTGCAGCTCATTTGCCTGCCTGGGCATGCAGGCTGCCTTGCACTTGATCCCTGGATCTGAGCACCTGGGAGATGGACAACAGGGAAATGCATCTGTCTCTAGCTCCTTGAACTCCAGGCTGAGCAATGACATCTGGTCATAGAATCATAGAATCTCAGGGTTGGAAGGGACCTCAGGAGGTCATCTAGTCCAACCCCCTGCTCAAAGCAGGACCAACACCAACTAAATCATCGCAGCCAGGGCTTTGTCAAGCCTGACCTTAAAAACCTCTAAGGAAGGAGATTCCACCACCTCCCTAGGTAACCCATTCCAGTGCTTCACCACTCTCTGAGTGAAACAAGTTTTTTCTAATATCCAGCCTAAACCTCCCCCACTGCAACTTGAGACCATTACTCCTTGTTCTACCATCTGCTACCACTGAGAACAGTATAGATCCATCCTCTTTGGAACCCCCTTTCAGGTAGTTGAAAGCAGCTATCAAATCTCCACTCATTCTTCTCTTCTGCAGATTAAATAATCCCAGTTCCCTCAGCCTCTCCTCATAAATTGTGTGCTCAAGCCCACTAAGGCAGTGAAACAAGTGAGCTGATTTTCAGTCTCCGGCTGTTTCAGTGGCTTTAGATGTTTTAATGTTTGTTTGTGAAATCTCCTGGGTCTCAGCCCCCTCATCTGGTTTCCATGGGACTTCAGGAGACATTTGGATATTGGTCCCTCAGCTGCTGTAAGACCCCTCATGATTGATAGGCCTGGAAGATCCTCCCAAAACAGTTTGGTGCTGGGCATTCAGTGCTCACAATTCTCAGAGTCTGCCTCAGCAACCCTGTCTGCCATAGGATCTGTTCCCCGCCCCACTTCTCTGATTCACTCCAAGGTCAAGCCAGTAGCTGCACTCACAGTTAATCCAGCAGTGCTGGCCCCTGTGTTGTGTGTAGTTCCTCTCAGCACCTTGGCAGACAGCAAGTATTCAGGTTTTCATACTGTACATTATTTTCTAGGTGTATTATGGTAGTACCTTGTTGCCCCACTCATGTGCCAAGTCATGACTTATTGTGCTAAGTCCTGTTCATACACAGCCTCTAGTTCCTTGATATTTATGGATGAGCATATTTTAATGCCTGAAGGCCATTATCATCTATTCTGAACTCCTGCATTATACAAAGGCCCTAGGATTTCACCCGCTGATCCTGCACTGAGCCCAGGAACTTGTAATTGAACCACATAACTCCAATCCTACTTTAAAGACTCCAAATGATGGGGAATTTACCATATCCTCAGGGTATACCTGTTCCAATAGTTAATTACTCTCTTTTTTTTTTTTTGGCATGTGTGTGTAGTCTCTCCATATGCTGTCTCAACCCTGGCAGATTGTTGGTTCAGCAAACCTTGACTGTTGGTTCAGCAAACCCAAAAAGACCAACTCGGTTTGGTGGCAAAAAGGCTTGGCCAGCTTTATTATCTCCAAAGCACTTTATCAACATTTTATACACTGCACTGGCACAATGCATGTACGCTCAGGACTATGTACCAACACATTCAATGTAATGTTAACTAAACTAGTACAAAGAATCCAGGGGTGATACTTCAATATTTATGGGATGAAATAAACAACTTACATATCACCTTACATGCCTCATGACATCTGTCTGTTACCTCCCCTTCTACCTTGTTCTGGATGCCTTGGACAAAACATCCCTATTCATTATTCTGTCAAACCTTCTTGTCTTATTCTAGGTTGGGGTGTACCCTTGCTAGCATCGTGGAATGTATTTAAGTCAATATCTACTTCCTAGGAATGCCTGTGTTTTAGCAATGCTAGCAGTACCTTTTCCAAGTTCATGTATTGGATGGTGAACTTGTAACAAGCGCCTGCTATATACAGGGCCTGACTTTTGTTCCTAGCATGGCTTGGTGTTGCTGACTGTGGATCAGGCCTCAGCTCTTGCACCAGGCCCCAAGCCCCAGGCTCTCGCTCGCTCTCTACTACATTCCCCTGCTCTTTGTCTTTTTATGGGACAGATGCTTTATCCACCATCCCAGAATGGAGTGAAAATGGCCCTAATGGGCTAAAGTTTGTTATATGAACACTTTATGTTGCCATCCACACATTCATGCCCCATCTGTCCTTTGGTCTGCACATTCCCATGAATGACCTGTGGACAGTTTTCTTCTATCAGTTTTAGTCGCATATAGTGGACCTGGCAATGTTAGGTCTGGTACTTTAGCTGAGAGGTGTAGTCTTAGGCCTGGTCTACACTGGGGGGGCGGGGTTCGAACTAAGGTACGCAAGTTCAGCTATGCGAATAGCGTAGCTGAACTCGAAGTACCTTAGTTCGAAGTACTTACCCGTCCTCACGGCGCGGGATCGAAGTCCGCGGCTCCCCCGTCGACTCCGCCACCGCTGTTCACGGTGGTGGAGTTCCAGAGTCGACGGAAGCGCGTTCGGAGTTCGATATATCGCGTCTAGATGAGACGCGATATATCGAACTCCGAGAAGTCGATTGCTACCCGTCGATCCGGGCGGGTAGTATGGACGTACCCTTAGAGTAGTTCTGAAATACTGGGATAGGCATTATTACATTGTATCCCAGAGTGCTGTGTATATGAGGAGTAAAACAAGAAATGTAGTGTAGTGACATCACAAATGAGACCTCCATATATAAATTTCTTGTAATTAGTTACCACTCAGTACTGTCCATCCATGTTTTGAGTTACCCTTACTTCTAGTTGTTGCCATCTTTTATATTTCACTGGTCAGAGACAGGAGCAGCTAGCTTTTCTGATTGGCCTGAATCATTGAGGCCAAACACGGGAGTTGCAAAGTGATCAAAATTCCTGGCATAACAAGCCATGTGCGGTGATCTTTAGATTTGCATTGCTCTGTGGTACACCAGAAGTTGATGTAGATCCAGTTATTTCTTGTAGATGCTGTTTTCCAGATAGCCGACTGAATGGACAGTAACCAATTTATCAAATGTTGCTGTGTCAGGATTCAATATGGGTAATCTGACACACTGAACAAGTTTGTTTTGCAGAGCATGTTCCTCAGTTAGGACACAGTGCCACTAACCCAAAATTATGACAGATACTGACAGGGAATTTGTCTATGCAATTTGACAGTGCCAATTTACCACTGTTTTTGTTATGCACCAAGGGCAATGCCAGTTAGCTCTTTATTAGTAATAAGGTCGGGCGATTATTTTTCACTCTCTCTTTTAAATGTTCTCTCATGAGTTGGTTATACTACAGCAGTTCTTCATTTTCTATTCTGTTCCTGTGCTTTCCAGTGCTCTGTTACTTCTTCTAATTGTCTTGGGTCTTCTATGACTTGCTCTGGCAATTTCAAGGCATATTGTGTAAGGCAACTCGCTGCCATATCCATTCATTTCAGTATTCTACCCTTATTATTACTTTTTAAAACCTCTGCCTCTTCCATCGCTTTACATATTCCAGTCCATGTTTCCCCATTATCCTTTTTGACCTCCTTTGCTGGCTATCCAGAGTGTCCATACCTCATTAAACACTGTGGAGTTATTTAGGGAGGAGAGGAGAGGATTACCTCCCTCTAATTTATTAATCTGTTTTTGATAGAGATGGGGTGAATTTCAATTACCTTCAGTATTGCCCAGCCTGGCATTCCCATATCTGTATGTAACCCCCAATATCAAGGTTGTTTTAACATGGTTTGTTAAATGTTTGTTTGTTACAGACATAAAATGCATTCCCATCTAAGCACTGAAATAGCTTTAGGGTTCTGGGCAACCTTCCCTGGAAAAGTCACATAAACTCCAGAACAACAGAAGGGTTAATATTTAACATACACTTTTTTCTTTCACTTTCCTTGCTCAGAGTTCAGTCCTTTTGTATTCCAAGTGTGCGATCCATTCCCCACAGGCACACTCTCAAATCCCATTTCAATCCCTTGGTTTTTTAACACTGGAGCCCCCGCATCTGGCACTGAGGGATGGAGAACCTTCCGGATCGGGGTCCAGTTTAATGCTTTGAAAAAGGTAAGAGCCTCTGTTTTAATGCCAAATCCTCTGCTTGTGTTGAGGCGTGTGGCTGCGTTCACTTCAAGGGAGCTCTAACTATTGCTCATTAGCTCGGGGGACACAGTAAGGAAAACGGTGCCTGGAATCTATAGCTGAGTTCATAGATGGAATAATGCTTGATAGAAGACTGGACTTCGAGGTTCCTTCCAGTCCTAAGATTCTATGATTGTGATTCTTTGAACAAATGTGTCACCTCGTCTTGATAGTTTCCTCTTTTATTTAGTTGAGGGTTAACTAGCAGATAGAACAGAATGCAGAAGCAGGTGTAGATTATCACATGGGCCCATGGGGCCCATGCCCAGGGGCCCTGGACAATTTTGGGGCCCCGCAAGAGTGCTAGAACTCTGACCCCACCCCCTGTTCCTCCTCTTCCGCCCCCCATCCCTATGTCCTGTTCCTTGTCTCCCCCTGAGGGCTGTCCCCTGACTCGGTCAGAAGATGGAGCCTGTGGTAGGGTGAGCTTACTCCCCCTCCCCCCACACAGAGCTGGCTTTCCCACCCCCGCATGACACAGAGCTGGCTCGAGCCTCCTCCCACCCATTCCGGGCACTGCGCAGAGCTGGTCTGAGGGCCCCCTACCCCATGTGGTGTGGAGTTGGCTGGGGTTTTCAATTTTGGTTGGATGTATTCCTGGAGATTTCTTCACATGACTTAGGGTACGTCTTCACTACCCGCCATATTGGCGGATAGCAATCGATTTCTCGGAGTTCGATATATCGCGTCTCATCTAGACGCGATATATCGAACTCCGAACGCGCTCCTGTCGACTCCGGAACTCCACCACCGCGAACGGCAGTGGCGGAGTGGATGGGGGAGCCGCGGACGTCGATCCCGCGCAGTGAGGACGGGTAAGTAAGTCGAGCTAAGGTAATTTGACTTCAGCTACGCTATTCGCGTAGCTGAAGTTGCGTACCTTAGATCAACCCCCCCCCCAGTGTAGACCAGGCCCTAATCTTTAATTAAACATTAATCTTTAATTCCTGGAGACTCCAGGCCAATCCTGCAGAGTTGGTCACCATAGAGCTGGCCGGAGTCCCTCCTCCTGTCTGGAGCTGACCTGAACTTCCCCTGCCCCATGCTGGCCCCAGCCGCACCCCAAAACATTCCTCTGTCTCCCCATAGGGGGGCGTGTCCCATAGTTTGGGGACCACTGCCCTTGACTGTGGTAAGAGCCACTGAGTGAGCCCAGGTATGTAGTGAGCCCCTGACCCACCACCTGCCGTGGGCAGGGGGTTAGAGGCCCAAGAGAAGCTTCTGACCCATGTCCCAGCCCCCTGGGGCACACTGCCCAGAGCAGATAGAGGGTCCAGGGCTCCCCACAGTGGCCCGGGCTCCCTGGGAAGCTCTTACCACAGCCTGGCTTCTAGTTCTGGCTAGGCCAGGGGGCAAGGCCTTGGCGGGGAAGGTGAGGAGCAGGGGGTGGGGCACTGTGGCAGGGGCAGGATGTGGGGGCCCCAATGTTCTTTGTGCTCAGGGCCCCATATATCTTAATCCACCTCTGTGCAAAGGTTATAGTCCGTCTCTTCTGATGATTCATCTTTTGATTTCAGGTAAGTCACATGTTAACAGCTTCAGCCTTTAGTGCCGCCAGATTCAAAATAAGAATCATAAACTATATCCACCATTTTAAAGTACTTGAAATCTTCAGCTGTTGGTGTTCTAGGAAATCAATTTTTGTTGTAATAATAATAGTAATAATAATAATAATAATAATATGGTCTATGTCTGATTGGCTCTATAAGGTTGTGTTATAATAACATGTACAGGTCAAATATATTTTTAAAAAAACTTCCTAAATATTTCTGTGGATAAAAGCACTGTTCTCAGTCTGCTGTTACTCATGGGATTATGCTATTTGTTATGGCAGCTGCCAAATATTCCAGAGAGTGTTCACAGATCTCAAAAGTTAGATACATTTGTTATTCTTCTGTTTAAAATCTTTCTGGCATCCAACCAGAAACCAGAAACAATTCCAACTGTTGACCAATCATACACCATTAATAATGAGTAGTCACAGACAGGTCACAGGCTAAAAAAGGTTCATCTTAATACTTAAAAAAATAATAATATTTGTTTGTTTTATCACCATTGTTATGGTGAAAGGTGAAAATGGCTAGCACATTACAGTCATTGATGGATAATCCCCCAGCACAAAACGCCCCACAGAAAAGGTTGAAGATACCACACAGTAAGGTCCCCCGGAGTGCTGTTATGGGCTCTCTGTGGTCAAATAAGTCTTCTTTGGCTTTTACATACACAAGCACTCACAGAATTTTTTTTGAATTTACTAAAGGGGTGAATTTAAAGTCAATTAGCTAAACTTCATTAAACTCCTGTGTGGATGATCTCATTCAGAATTAAAGTAGACTAAATGAAACCAAAATAAACTCAAATTAAAGCCATTTGAATTGTAAATAAGAGCACCCACATCAGGAATTAATCCACTTTAAAAATTCAGTCAGATTATTTGTCCTAAGTGTCCCTATGTAGACAAGGCCTTGTGTCTCTGGCCCCAAAATTTTGTTTGCTAACATTTTTATTATCTCTCTTAGCCTAACTTTGCAAACCTACACAGCAGTCTTGGTTAACTATTATTTAACATACCTTAGATGTTCAGGCCTATGCATTAATAGATGTAATATGACTATTTTTGAACACTGCATCCAATCAATTCCAGATTTTCAGGGAATGTTCTAGATATCAATGGGCAGAACCCTGTCAATTTTGGTGAAATCTGAAAATTGGAAAGGAGAAATGGAGAACACATGGATTGTCTGGCACCTGGATAGCAGAGCTGGCACTTTCAACCACCTCCGTAATTGTCTGTAGGTGAAAGACCCAGTTGATGGCATGAATAAAACCTTTCGGCATATCAACTCCCTCATCTCATTTTTGCCCCATGTCTGAATAGAATTTAAAAACAGTGAAACACTGAAAGAGAAAGAAAAGAAGAGAGAAAGGAGAATAAGATTGTGGGGGTGGCAAGGTAGGGATGGGGAGGCATGTGGAGAGAAGGGTAAGGGGGCTGCACACAGAACACCTGGCATGGAGGGTCAATGGGGCAGTTGGCATAGGGACAGAGTTGAAGGAGGGACACATAGAGCCACTGGCATGGGGGAAAGGTTGGGTGGCTGCAGGGAGTCCATGCAATAGAGGGGAATGGGATGGGGTCCCAAAAGGAGTTGTGCAGGAATGGAAAGATGCAAGGAGTCCCTGGTGCGTGCAATGAGCTCAGCCTGCATAAACTATGAACTGTGTGACCCTCCCACCCCAATTTTTAGGGGCCTCAGGGATGTGAGGTGCTAAGAACCCATGAATCTCAGGGACTTCAGGATAACCTCCGGGTAGGTGGTTAGCATGTGTGTAGGGGCTTTTATTGTTTCCTTAAACACAGTGCACTTATCTTTCACATCATTTGCCGAAATAACTTTAAGAAAAGAAGAGTTTAGCTAAAGAACACAAAAATGTCACCCTTTCTGCTTAGGAAACAGACACAAATGATTCTTATGATGTAGAGGAAATTTTGTCACAATGGAAATTATTTGATTATTTAATGTGGGCACACTCTCTCCTTCACTGGGGCATCTGATCTATTTCACACCCCAGGACACATGTACCAATGCACAGTTTAGAGGAAACAAGGTGTAAAATATTTTCTTTCTTTTTTCCCCCAGAAAGTCTTGAGAAGAGCACCGGTAAGCCTGCATTTTTTGTTCTCTACTTTCAATCACATCACATGTTTATTATTATTCACTATAAGTAATATCATAATAATCAAAGTTAAGAACCATTGGTGAGCTGCAGACAACACTGTGGCACTTTTAGGCACTGTGACAATTTTAAGGAAAGTCAAAGGAGAACAGGTGTATTTTTAGTACCTAAAATGAGGGACTTCTGCAGAGGGTTTAATAAATTCCTGACCATCCAAACCTACAAAGTCAATTTGTGGTCAGGATTTATTGGTGACTCAGTGGGATAAATTTAAGACAGGAGCTTTCCCCTTTTTATGCTTAAAAATTTTGTATGTTGTGAAAGCTATTTAAAAAACAAACCAAACCCTCACTCATGTAATATTGAGGAACAAAAATGATAAATGAGAAATTATGATGCTGTGCTTTTTTGTTTGTTTTAGTTTATTTGAAATCCTGACAGGTCTGTAACCATTTCATCCATTTCATTTTTTCAAATAATTTTAATTATGGTTTCAGAAAATACACACCACAAAAGACCTCAAACAATCTAGAATGGTTCTGTATCTTTAAAATGGAAAGACACTATTGGATCACGACAAATCTATGTGTTGGATATTTTCAGTAACTAATGACCTTCTTTATTTGTCTTGTTCTACAGAAAAAATGGTTGAATTAGCCCTAGAAACCAAGATTCTCATTGGCACGGTTGTTGTCCTCATTATCATCATTATCGTCTTAAGTTATTATTGTTCAAGTAGGAAAATCTTCCTTTTACATTTTTAAACTTTATTCATATTTACAATATAAGGCCAAAGTCTGCGTAAATAATGTATGTGACATATAGGCTACTTCTGACCTAAATAATGTATTCCTCTTTCTTTATTTTTTTAACTTAATTTTGTGTATTGTTTTAGAGATGGTGATTTTAAAGATGTAATTGATTTTAAGGAAGTGTTAATCTTATGTTTTTAAAAATTTGTTTCTGTTTTATTGACCATTGTTTTAAATTAATGTTTCTATTTATTGCATTGTGTGCAATGGACTATGGCTACGATGCTATATCAAATCACTTACTCAATATTTACTGAAATTGGCATCAAGGAAATGTTTGGTGAGGAGGGCCTGCAGTTTTTGGTCCACTACTTGCAAATGGCATAAATTATTACTAGAAAGGGGCTCCAAATTGGAACCAATTTTGACTCACACTCTCATATATTTGTGGGACTTTGGCTTCATTATTTTGGTTCAGTGCATTATAGATGGACAAGCCATTAAATTTGTCTCTGGATCCAGATTTAAATTCCATCCCATCACCATGCTGAGCAAAGGAGGAAGGAGACCTGGCTTTAGAAACCAAGCCCAGGAACAATCACTCTGAGGGAAGTGATTATTCACTGCTACAGACCACCAGACCAGGGGGATGAGGTGGACGAGGCTTTCTTCCAGCAACTAACAGAAGTTGCTAGATCACAGGCCCTGGTTCTCATGGGTGACTTTAATCACCCTGATATCTGCTGGGAGAGCAATACAGCGGTGCACAGACAATCCAGGAAGTTTCTGGAAAGTGTAGGGGACAATTTCCTGGTGCAAGTGCTGGAGGAACCAACTAGGGGAAAAGCTCTTCTTGACCTGCTGCTCACAAACAGGGAAGAAATAGTAGAGGAAGCAATAGTGGATGGGAACCTGGGAGGCCGTGACCATGAGATGGTCGATTTCAGGATCCTGATACAAGGAAGAAAGGAGAGCAATAGAACAGAGACCCTGGACTTCAAAAAAGCAGACTTCGACTCCCTCAGGGAACTGATGGGCAAGGTCTTCTGGGAGAATAACATGACAGGGAAAGGAGTTAAAGAAAACTGGCTGTATCTTAAAGAATCCTTATTGAGGTTGCAGGAACAAATCATCCCGATGTGTAGGAAGAAAAGTAAATATGGCAGGCGACCAGCTTGCCTTAACAGTGAAATCCTTGCTCGTCTTAAACACAAAAAAACAGCTTACAACAAGTGGAAGATTGGACAAATAACCAGGGAGGAGTATAAAAGTATTGCTCAGGCATGCAGGAGTGAAATTAGGAAGGCCAAATCACACTTGGAGTTGCAGCTAGCCGGAGATGTTAGGAGTAACAAGAAGGGTTTCTTCAGGTATGTTAGCAACAAGAAGAAAGTCAAGGAAAGTGTGGGCCCCTTGCTGAATGAGGGAGGGAACCTAGTGACAGAGGATGTGGAGATAGCTAGTGTACTCAATGCTTTTTTTGCCTCTGTCTTCACAGACAAGGTCAGCTCCCAGACAGCTGCACTCTGCAGCACGGTATGGGGAGGAGGTGAGCAGCTCTCTGTGGAGAAAGAAGTATTTCGGGACTATTTAGAAAAGCTGGACGAGCACAAGTCCATGGGGCCGGATGCGCTGCATCCGAGGGTGCTAAAGGAGTTGGCCGATGAGATTGCAGAGCCATTGGCCATTATCTTTGAAAAATCATGGCGATCGGGGGAGGTCCCGGATGACTGGAAAAAAGCTAATGTAGTGCCCATCTTTAAAAAAGGGAAGAAGGAAGATCCAGGGAACTACAGGCCAGTCAGTCTCACCTCAGTCCCTGGAAAAATCATGGAACAGGTCCTCAAGGAATCAATGCTGAACCACTTAAAGGAGGGGAAAGTGATCAGGAACAGTCAGCATGGATTTACCAAGGGCAAGTCATGCCTGACTAACCTAATTGCCTTCTATGATGAGATAACCGGCTCTGTGGATGAGGGGAAAGCAGTGGATGTGCTATTTCTGGACTTTAGCAAAGCTTTTGATACAGTCTCCCACAGTATTCTTGCCAGCAAGTTAAAGAAGTATGGGCTGGATGAATGGATGGTAAGGTGGATAGAAAACTGGCTAGATGGTCGGGCTCAACAGGTAGTGATCAATGGTTCCATGTCTAGTTGGCAGCCGGTATCAAGTGGAGTGCCCCAAGGGTCGGTGCTGGGGCTGGGTTTGTTCAATATCTTCATTAACAATCTGGAGGACGGTGTGGACTGCACCCTTAGCAAGTTTGCAGATGACACTAAACTGGGAGGAGTGGTTGATACACTGGAGGGTAGGGATAGGATACAGAGGCAACCTAGACAAATTAGAGGATTGGGCCAAAAGAAATATGATGAGGTTCAACAAGGATAAGTGCAGAATCCTGCATTTAGGACGGAAGAATCCCATGCACTGCTACAGACTAGGGACCGAATGGCTGGGCAGCAGTTCTGCAGAAAAGGACCTAGGGGTTACGGTGGACGAAAAGCTGAATATGAGTCAACAGTGTGCCCTTGTTGCCAAGAAGGCTAATGGCATTTTGGGTTGTATAAGTAGGGGCATTTCCAGCAGATCGAGGGATGTGATCATTCCCCTCTATTCAGCACTGGTGAGGCCTCATTTGGAGTACTGTGTCCAGTTTTGGGCCCCACACTACAAGAAGGATGTGGATAAATTGGAGAGAGTCCAGCGGAGGGCCACAAAAATGATTAGGGGGCTGGAGCACATGACTTATGAGGAGAGGCTGAGGGAACTGGGATTGTTTAGCCTGCAGAAGAGAAGAATGAGGGGGGATTTGATAGCTGCTTTCAACTACCTGAAGGGGGGTTCCAAAGAAGATGGAGCTCGGCCGTTCTCAGTGGTACCAGATGACAGAACAAGAAGCAATAGTCTCAAGTTGCAGTAGGGGAGGTTTAGGTTGCATATTAGGAAACACTATTTCACTGGGAGGGTGGTGAAGCACTGGAATGGGTTACCTAGGGAGGTGGTGGAATCTCCATCCCTAGAGGTTGTTAAGGCCCAGCTTGACAAAGCCCTGGCTGGGATGATTTAGTTAGTGTTGGTCCTGCTTTGAGCAGGGGGTTGGACTAGATGACCTCCTGAGGTCTCTTTCAACCTTAACCTTCTATGATTCCGTGCTTGTATGAAAACATTTCCACACACCCAATAGATAGGATGCTCCAAGACCAGGTGGAATTTTGGCAGATATTTGGTTTTATTTCCCTTGGTAAGCTCTGTGCTTTGGGGAAGGGCTAGGACAAGGTTTCTTCTGACTCTGACATTAATGTAAGGTCTTAAGCCACCATGTCAATCTTAGCTCTACACTGTACAGTTGGCTTATATTGAGCTAACTATGTCAGTGTACACACTACAGCCTTGCTCTGCTGGTATAAATGCCATATTACACAGACATAATAAGTCAACCTGCAAGAGAGGCACAGGGCTTATGTCAATTTAGTTAGAGTGATGCAATGTCTGTGCATTATTTACATTGGCTGTTGGCTGCCAATTTTGCAATTTCACAGTTCCATAACATTGACAAGAAAGTCCTCCCGCTCCCAGCTGGGCTACTGCCTGATGCCCAGGCTCCCCACTCCCTGCTCCAAGGTGGTCTTCCCCTAAGCTTCCCATTCCATGCTCTCAGCCGGGCTGTTGCCCAGGCTCTTTGCTTCCCACTTGGAGCTGGGCTGCTCCAGGGGTCCCATCTCCTCACTCCATGCTGGGAGCCCAACTGCACTGAGACTTCCGGCTCCCCGCTCCCCACTGGGAGTCTGGGTGGTTGACTCATTCACAGTGGGGATTGGGGAGATGAGAGCCCAGTCAACTGCCCCACCCCCTCTGGGGACCATGGAGCCAAGAGCAGGGGGGATCTGCCATTCTCCCAGCGGGGAGTGCAGAGCCGAGAGCAGCCAAGCTCCCTGTTGGGAGCATGGAACTGAGAGCAGGGGCGGGGAGCGGAGGGCAGCTGGTGGGAAGCCAGGAGGCAGGTGTGCTCCTGGTGGGGAGTGTGTAGCCGAGTGCCTGGGCAGTGGCTCTGCTTCCACCAGGGTTTGTGAAACCAAGAGTGTGGGACGGGGAGGGGAAGCTGCAGGGCTTACAGCAGGATGGAGAGCTGGGAGGGGTCAGCTGGCAGGATCCCTAGGGTAGACGGGCTCCCATCAGAGAGCTGTGAGGTGAGCTAAGAACCCTGGTTCTCAGGTCCCTACACTGTCCCTCTTAGGTCAGTGGAAGAGCTCATGGCGAGGACATGCACCATTGACCGAAGGAGGGTAGTGTGGACATCAACCACTGCAGTAATTGCTGTGGTGGCTGTAAGTTGATCTAATATAGTTTTTAGTGTTGACATGCTCACAGTGTCTGAGACCTAACGCTGCCTCACTGGGGCAATATCCTCTTGCTCAAATACTTTCTTGAGTGGTGGTGTTGGGTGGTGGTGAAAGCCCTTCTGGACGTTCTCTGGGAGGAAAATGGAAGGGAAGAGCTGGTGTTAGAGGATGGGTGTTCCAGGAATCCCAAACACACTGGTGCAACCATAGGCCTTGATCATGCCAATTGTTCCATACAGCATCAGGTTCGGCCTAGAAGCGTGTGGGTTTGGGGCCATAATCTGTGAGTATCCTTAAGTGTTTTAATCAGGACTGACACGCTGAACTCTGTAGGGTTTTAGGTAATGAGTAATTGATATTTGCATCTCTGTGGGTGTTTTCATATATTATCTCTGACTTTTATTTTAGGAAAAAGAAGGCGAGATCCTGAAGAAGGTAACAAATGGGGCAGATCAATGTAAAGTTTATATATATATATATAGTGATAGACCCAGGCCAGTTGGGTACAGCAGAATAGCAGAAGGCAGATATACTGGCCACTGGATTAACAGTTTTCTGTTCCCTGACTGACCAGAGCAGGGGCTGCTCCAGGCTAATGAGAACACCTGACTCTAATTAACCTATAATGAGTCAGGTGAGGCCATTAAGCTAATGTGACCACCTGACTCTAATTAAGGCCCTGCTGATACTATAAAAAGATCTCACTCCAGTCAGGTAGAGGAGAGCCTGGGAGCCAGAGGAGAGGAAGTGCAGCTGAAGGGCTGGTTACTGACGACACCCTCAAACCATCGGTAAAGGAGCCCTAAGGTAAGGGTGAAGAAGGGAGAAGCAGGAGAGCTGTGGGGAAGTGGCCCAGGGAAATGTAGCAACTCTGGCAGTGAAAGGCTGGCTGCGAACAACTGCTACCATTAGGGTCCCTGGGCTGAAACCCAGAGTAGAGGGCAGGCCCGGGTTCCCCCCAATCCACCACTACAGGAACAGCTTCTGGAAGGGGAAGTCAGGTACCTGTCAGGACAGGAGGCTGAAAGAGACCGTGGGAGTTCTCTCACCAACCTCCTTGCAGCCTTTGATGAAAAGGGCTCAGTAGACTGTAACCCTGGCCCTAGAGAGAGAAGGGCTACATGGAGGGTCACAGTGAGCCACTGAGGCTAGCATAAACCGCCTAGAAGCGCAGGACCCATGGGAGCAAGATCAGAGCTCTGCCACAATATATATATATATATACACACACACATACACAAAAGGTAAGCAGAAAAAATAATATTTGTGGTGAGTACTAATTTCCCAGACAAATATGTAACCAGTGAATTAGCCAATTGGTTCCATACATTTTAGGAAAAATCCCCTCAGCTGTTTTTGAGACATTAAAATTACATTTTCCCTCAATGTTTTAAGAACATTTTACAAAATGATGCCGGAACAGGAGGTGTCACTAACTCCCTTATAGCCATTAACTCACTGGTTGGACCACTCACCCCAAATGTTGGAGACCCAGATTCAGCTCCCTCTTCTACCTGACAGGAGCAGAGAGTTGCCATTGGGTTGTAGCCTCTCCCTGAACACTTTTCAGGGGAGCGTCCTAACCACTGGGGTATTCTGGGATGAAGATCACACTCCTGCTCCTCTCATTTAGAGAAAGGACTTGATCCTAGATCTGTTAGTAAAAGGTGGGGTTTTGACCCCTACCTCTCAGAGAGGGCTCATGACTGTCAGTCCTCAGTGGACTTTGGACACTCCCTTCTCCTCAGCATTTCCTGTTGGCTAGCTTAGGCATTTCCCTTCACAGCATGCTGGTTTGTTCTGTAGCCCATTCTTAGGCACCTAACTCTCCCCATGCATTTTTTAGGGAACATGGGTGCCTACATCCAGGTTGTACACTGCACTGAGGGGCAGGGCACCTAGAAATTAGGCTTTGCAATGCTGAGACACTGTCCTTTGTGCAGATAGTTTTAAAATATATTAGACTTACTACTCTGCTAGGTGATTTCTATTAAACACTGAGATCCAGTTTAATAAACACACACCACTCCCTATCTATGAGGCTTTAGAATGTAAAGGCTGTAGGGTTTTATGTGATGAGTAGTTCCTATTTGTGTCTCGGTGGGTGTTTTCATATATTATCTCTGCCTTTTTTTAATAGGAAACAGAAGGAGAGATCCTGAAGAAGGTAACAAATGGCTCAGAGCAATGTAAAGTTTTGCCAATTATTTATGTTTATTCAAATATTATATATATATATATATATATATAATAGTATTTTTGTTGCTTACCTTTTGTGTTTGAATATATATAACACAAAAGGTAAGCAGAAAAAATACTATTTGTTGTGACTACTAATTTCCCAGACGAGTATGTAACCAGTGAATTAGCCAATTGGTTCCATACTTTTTTGGAAATTTTAGGAAAAATCCCCTCAGCTGTTTTTGAGACATTAAAATTACATTTTCCCTCAATGTTTTAAGAACATTGTTACTCCTAAAGGGTTAGATTTTGACTAGACAATGAGCCTTAAATATGGGTCAGTGTGTAGCTGCACTGTCCCAACAGCAAAGCAGGAAGGGACTGGCAGGGCAGGCTCCAGGCACCAGACTACTGAGCACGTGCTTGGGGCGGCACCTTGGGAGGGTGCAGCAATCAGGGTTTGTTTTTGTTGTTTTTGGTTTTGCCAGGCAGCGCGGGGGGGGGGGCAGGATTTGGGCGGCACGACACCGTGCTGGCGGGGTGGGGACTTGGGCGGCCTGATGCTCGGGGGGGTGGGGACTTGGGCAGCCCGACGCGGCGCTGGCAGGGGCGGGGACAAGGGCGGGCGCAGCACAGTCCCACACAGCTCTATACTACTGTCTCTAAGATATGATGTCAGGGGGATGCCCCAGGGTGGACTTGTAGTACACAGTCTACAGGGGATTCTGGGCTACAGTACATCCCATTTCACACCCAATGCAGCTTACTTAGGTGTACCTGAGCTACTTAAGACATACCTAGGGACCTGGGTGGGATTGTTCTCAGATGGCTAGCCCATGCAGCCTGCCACGCCACCATCGCTACATTGCTATTTTTAGCTAGCTCGGATATGTCTACACATGCTGCTATTGCACCTCCTGATTGCAGTGTAGACCTACCCTTAGACATCATGCTTGATCCTAGACAGAAGTAACTTGGGTGCAGATTTTCAAAGGCTGTGTTGGGTGCTGAAGTCTTTTGAAAACTTGGTCACAGGAGGTGACACAGTAGGTCTCTCATTATTTCAGGGTCAGGTTCTGCTGTATTCCTGTACTATTCATGACACGTTAATCTCATACACGCAACACTATACCAACCATGGGTGGGGACCAGATCCAACCATGGGATGTTTCTGGGATAAAGAACTTGAAAACATGGACCAAGTGTTTATTACTTTGAATGCTTTGGGCTTGACCTTCAGTTTGAGAAAAGAAGACTGGGGAGCATCTGATAGTTTCCAAAGATGTTAAGGGCTCCTATAAAGAGGAGGTGATCAATTGTTCTTCATCTCCACTGAAGGTAGAACCAGGAGTAATGGGCTTAATCTGCAGCATGGGATATTTAGGTTAGATATTGGGAAAATCTTTCTAATTCTAAAACTAGTTAAGCTCTGGAATAGGCTTCCAAAGGAGGTTGTGAAGTCCCCATCACTGGAGGTTTTTAAGAACAGGCTGGACAAAAAGCTGTCAGTGATGGTCTAAGTTTACTTGGCCCAGCCTTAGTGCAGGGAATTGGACTTGCTGACCTCTCAAGGTCCATGCCAGTCCCACATTTCTATATCATTGCACCTATTTATTCCATCTGAAGATCTGGTCCATATGTCCATAACATATAATAGTAGAGGGATATTTCTGGGGACAATATGAAAGTGCTGCAATAAATATTCAATGTAGATTGTCAGTGCTCATATGTGATATTGCCGTTAAACATTCTAACCTTCTCTGTGTTGCTTTGCTTTCTTTTGAAGGGCCACTCATCAGTGCAGAAGAGAGAGGAGTCCAGTAGCAGAGCCAACAAGGATTGGCTCCTTCCTAGCATAGCACTGAGGTGAAAACGCTGAAGGCTTCAACACATTCCTTATGTGCATCATCAGAACATGTCAAACCAGACACTCCTGCTCCTAGCAAAAGATGAAAAGGTGATGGGCTGTGCTAGAAGGTGGAGACACAGTCTTTTCCTTTTCATGGCATGCCCTCCAGCCTCACCTTACAAGAGCTAGGACAAATGTTTTCAAACTTTATCATATGCCAAACAGCTCTTTTTAAAATCTTCATTTTAAAAATGCTATTAGTGGTAGAAGGGCTCGGTTGGCTTTCCTGTCCCGTTAGAATTTTCAACATTTCAAAACATTTTCTGATCCTGAAGCGGGATGAACAGTTGAAATCATGAAATGTTTCAAAAACCAAAAGCCTCCTATCACAACCCAGTTCAGTTTCAGTCAATTATTTTGAAATGTTTTGTTCAGATTTTGAGGGTTTTTTTCCCTTTTTAAAATTTGTTTTATATGTACATATACCTAGATTTCTAAACAAAAAATCTCTTGATGTGAAAATTCAAATTCAAAAATTCTCGTTACAAAAATGATGAAATTCAGTGTTTTTACATGAAAATATTTTGATTAATTGTTTCAGTGAACACAACACTATTACTCAAACAGTTTTAGTTTTGAAGAATCAGGATTTTTCACCTAAAGAACATTTCTTAAAAAACATTCCTAATAAACTCTAATTTCCTGTCTGACATTGTCTAATTACAACTTCCATTGGATCATGTTATGCCTTTCTCTGCTAATGGGCTCTTCAATCTAGCAAAGGAAGGTATAACACGATCTAGGGTTACAAGTTGAAGGTAGACACATTCAGATTGGAAATAAGAAGTAAATTTTTAATGGTGAGGGTAATTAAACATTGGAAAAATTTACCAAGGGTCTCTAGGAATTACTTTGGGGAAGTTCTCTGGCCTGTCTTGTCCCAGGATTCAGGATATATAATCACCATGGTCCCTTCTTGCTGATTTTTTGGTATATCAATTGTGTCTTCTCCACCACTACCCTCCTGCCTCTCTGAGGTCTGGGGAGGACAAGACACACATTCCTGAAAAACTTGAAGAATGTGGGAGCCCCTCCAATGCCTCTCACACTTGCCAAGCCTGAGGGGTGTATCTCCATGTCTTTGGGGGCTGGTGGAGAGGGAATCTCTTCACTTCTACTCCTGACCTAAAGGGCTTGGTGGAGCTAGAGTGGGGAGAGAAGTAGCAGAGACCACATGGATTGGTGCCTTGAAATTTAATTTTAAAAACGTTTATTAAAAAAGAAAACAGGTTTAAATTTTAAAAAATCTGATTAAAATTAAAGAATTCTGATTTTTATAATAAAAACATTGCTTTGTATCCACTTGGGGCATTCGTGTAGTTTCTGCTCTCATCTGTTTCTTTCTTATGGGAAGATTTTTTTTAAGTATATAAGAAATTGTTCAAAATATTTTTGTTTTATCGTGTAGAAAAATATTAACATATGCCTGATATTTAAAAAGAGAGAGAGAGAGAAAAATAACCTCAAACCATGCATTTATAAATCAAAAACTAGCTTGTTTTTAGGATATCAAACTCCTTATACAGATTTTGAAATGTATTGAAAGCCCATTCCATGGGTGGTGGGTGAACATCCCCCGCCCTGCCCCCCAGGATGTTTAAAAACTGAAACATTTTATGAAAAGCTTTTTGATTCATTCTTTCAGTGAACAGAACACTATTTCTCAATCAGTTTCAGTTTTGAAGAATCAGCATTTTTCAACTAAAGACAATGAAAACATTCCCAATCAGCTGTAATTCTCAGTCTGACATTGTCTAATTTCAAATTCCATTGGATCGTGTTATGCCTTTCTTTGCTAATGAGTTCTTCAGTCTAGCAGAGGAAGGTTTAACACAATCTAGGGTTACAAGCTGAAGCAAGACATGTTCAGACTGGAAATAAGAAGTAAAGTTTAAATGGTGAGGGTAATTAACCATTGGAAAAATGTACCAAGGGTCTGTAAGAATTACTTTGGGAAAGTTATGTGGCCTATCTTATCCCAGGATTCAGGATATATAATCACAATGGTCTCCTCTGGCATTGGAATCTAGGAATCTGTCGTGGTATACAAGTACCATTGGCTTTGATTCTTGCATTTTACTATTTCTGTACTTGCCTTATTTTTTCATGAATTACCAAACTTTGTCCTGGTTTTGCTTATTACATTATTTCTCTGTGCTATGGAGAGAAAATTGGATGTACAGGGTTAAACACATGGTTTTCTTTTTGTTTTTCTATTTCAGAAAGACTCCAGAGAGAAAACAGTTAAGTCCCATTGATTTCTGTGGCTTGGAGGATGTCTGGTTGTGTAACATTTGGGGGATATGTTTTGGGGGACAAGTACTGTGAATATGAGAGAGATTGATGATTGTCAGTATGTTTATGAAAAGAGACAAGGAGATGGGAGTGATGGGTTGTGAGAGCAGTTTCCATGAGAAGACAAGGCGTCTGTAGAGTTTCCATGCTGAGAGAAGGTTTGGGATTTCCTCTTCATGGGGTGAGGTTTATTCAGAGGCGGGTCATGGCTGGCAGAAGGGTCTGGTTGGGTATTGAGCATGGGGATAGCAGTTGGAGGTGGGTGACAGTGGAATATGTGGGGTGTTTCATAGTGATGGCTTTGGAAGTGGTTATAATATAATATTTGTGAGTATTTGTTAACCCATTACACACACAAACACCACTGAGTACAGGAAAAGATGACTACCAAAGCAGAAAGAAGTAGCTTTGAATTGTTTCTCCTTCAATATAGTTTTATTAAACTGACTATTTTAGTAAAACCTCTATAAAGAGCTGTGCAGGGCTCACTGTTAGAAGTAATGGGAGTAAAAATATTTGTTTCCTAATAATCTTTTAATTAATCTCATGTCCTGTGTTTGGACTCCAGAAAGAGGCAGTGTGTAGCCTCTCTAAAGCAGTGACAATATTCAGAATTTCCTTTATTGCAGAGACAGGATTTATTGAGGTGTTTTACAGTAGGGGGATGACTTAGGTTTGGACTCTTGCAACGTTATTGGTGTGAGGTATCAGATTAGAAGCTTTATGGGAGAAGCGTAATATCTGCTAGTTAACCCAACTGAAACAAACCAAAGCCATGCATTGGTAAATCAAAAAAACTATCTTGTTTTTAGGATATCAAACTCCTTATACAGATTTTGAAATTTATTAAAAGCCCATTGCCGTGGGTGGTGGGTGAACCTCCCTCCCCCTTTGGGATGTTTTTAAAAACTCAAACCTTCTTTTATGAAAAGTTTTTTGATTCATTCCTTCAGTGAACAAAACACTATTTCTCGAACAGTTTCAATTTTGAAGAATCAGCATTTTTCAACCAAAGACAGTTTATTTGAAAACATTCCTAATCAGCTCTAATTTCCAGTCTGACATTGTCGAATTTCAACTTCCATTGGATCGTGTTATTCCTTTCTCTGCTAATGGGCTCTTCAGTCTAGCATAGGAAGGTATAACACGATCTAGGGTTAAAAGCTGAAGCTAGACAAATTCAGACTGGAAATAAGAAGTACAATTTTAATGGTGAGGGTAATTAACCATAGGAAAAATGTACCAGGGGTCTCTAGGAATTACTTTGGGGGAGTTCTGTGGCCTGTCTTATCCCAGGATTCAGGATATATAATCACAGTGATCTCTTCTGGCATTGGAATCTAGGAATCTGCAGGGGTATACAAGTAACATTGGCTTTGATTCATTTTACGACTCCTGTACTTACAATATTTTATAAGTAACCAAACTTTGTCTTGGTTTTCGTTATTACATTATTTCTCTATTCTATGGAGAGAAAATTGGAAGTACGGGGTTAAACACATGGTTTTCTTTTTGTTTTTCTTCTTCATGAAGAATTCAGAGAGAAAATGGTTAATCTCATTGACTTCTGTGGCTTGGAATAGTGGTCCCCAACCTTTTCGTCTGGCGGGTACCAGACGAAGGACCACAGCGGCGGTGGAACACCCGCCGAAATTCCACTGAATTTCTGCGGCATTTCGGCGGTGACATCTCTCGATGACACCGCTTAATGTCTGATTGTGTAATATTTGGGGTATATGTTCTGGGAGACAAGAACTGGGAATATGAGAGAGATTGATGATTGTAACTATGTTGATGAAAAGAGACAAGCAGATGGGAGGGATGGGTTGTGAGAGAAGTTTCCATGAGAATACAAGGAGTTTGTAGAGTTTCCGTGCTGAGAGACGGTTTGGGATTTCCTGTTCATGGAGTGTGGTTTATTCAGAGGCCGGTCATGGCTGGCAGATGGGTCTGGTTGGCTACTGAGAATGGGAATAGCAGATGGGAGTGTCTGAGAATGGAATATGTGGGGTGTTTCTCATTGAAGGCTTCAGAAGTGGTTTAAATATAATATTTGTGAGTATTTGTTAACCCACTACACACACACACACACACACCAATGACTGCAAAAAGAGATGACTATCAAAGCAGAAAAAAGTAACTTTGAATTAATTCATCATTATAGTTCTCTTAAACTGACCTGACTAGTAAAACATCTGTAAAGAGCTGTACAGGGCTCACTGTTAGAAGTATGGGAGCACAAATATTTTTTCCTAATAATCTTTTAATTCATCTTGTGTTTTGTGTTTGGACTCCTGAAAGAGGCAGTGTGCAGCATCTTATCAGCAGTGACAATATTGAGCATTTCCTTTCTTGCATGCACAGGATTTATGGAGGTGTTTTACAGTAGGGAGATGAGGCTGGTTTGGACTATTGCAGCATAATTGGAGTGAGGTATCAAATTCAAAGGCTTTTGGGAGAAACATAATATCAGCTAGTTAACCCAACTGAAATTTACATGATGTGTGAATTAAAAGAATATTTTTTATCTTGCAGATGAACTCCAAGTAAAACTGGGTAAGTGTGTGTTGATTCTCGAATGTAAAAATTAATTCAATTCCATGGTGGAAACGTGATGCAAATAGAAATTAAGTTCTCACAGTTGATATTTGATTATCAGTAGGTAAGTATGCCCTGTGGTCTGTGATGGGATGTTAGATGGGGTGGGATCTGAGGTCAGACTAGATGATCATAATGGTCCCTTCTGACCTGAAATGTTTTGTTTAGATTTTGAAGATTTTTCCCTTATTTAAATTTGGTTTATAAGTATATTTACCTAAATTTCTATACAAAAAAACTCTTGACGTGAAAATTCAAAACTTCTCATTACATAAATGTTGAAATGGGATGTTTTTAAAAACTCAAACCTTCTTTTTTGAAACTCTTTTTGATTCATTGAGCATTTTTCAACTAAAGACCATTCCTTAGAAAACATTCCCAATCATCTCTAATTTCCAGTCTGACATTTCAGCTTCGTTTGGATCATGTTGTGCCTTTCTCTGCTAATGGACTCTTCAGTCTGGCAGAGGAAGGTATAAAACAGCCTATGGTTACAAGCTGAAGTGAGACAAATACAGACTAGAAATATGAAGTAAAATATTAATGTTGAGGGTAATTAAGCATTGGAAAAATTTACCAAGGGTCTCTAGGAATTAGTTTGGGGAAGTTCTCTGGCCTACCCAGGATTCAGGATTTATATTCACAATGGTATCTTCTGGCATTGGAATCTAGGAAACAACCGTGGTATACAAGTATCATTGGCTTGGATTCTTCTATTTTACTATTTCTGTACTTACAATATTTTATAAATTACCAAACTTTGTCTTGGTTTGGGTTATTCTATTATTTCTGTATGCTATGGAGACTAAACTGGAAGTAGAGAGTTTAATACATAGTTTTCTTATTGTTTTTCTTTTTCAGGAAGAGTCCAGGAAGAAAAAGGTTAATTTCTATTGACTTCTGTTTCTTGGGGGGTGTCTGGTTCTGTAATATTGGGGGGAACCATTTGGGGGGACAAGAAGAGTGAATAGAAGAGCTATTGATGATTGTCCATGTGTTGATGAAAAGAGACAAGCAGATGGGAGTGATGGGTTGTGAGAGCAGTTTCCATGAGAAGACAAGTCGTCTGTAGAGTTTCCATGCTGAGAGAAGGTTTGGGATTTCCTCTTCATGGAGTGTGGTTTATTCAGAGGCCGGTCAAGGCTGGCAGATGAGTCTGGTTGGATACTGAGCATGGAGATAGCAGTTGGGAGTGGGTGACAGTGGAATATGTGGGTTGTTTCATAGTGAAGGCTTTGGAAGTGGTTACAATGTAATATTTGTATTTGTTAACCCATTACACACACACACACACACACACACACACACACACACACACACAAATTACTGCAAGAAAAGATGACTACCAAAGCAGAAAAAAGTAACTTTAATTGGTTCTTCTTCAATAGAGTTCTATTAAATTTACTATACTTGTATAACATCCATAAAGAGCTGTGCAGGGCTCACTGTTAGAAGTATGGGAGTAAAAATTTTTTTTCCTAATAATCTTTTAATGAATCCCATGTTATGTGTTTGGACTCCAGAAAGAGGCAGTATTCAGCGTCTCTAAAGCAGTGACAATATTCAGAATTTCCTTTGTTGCAGTGACAGGATTTATTGAGGTGTTTTACAGTAGTTGGATCAGTCTGGTTTTGACTCTTATGACATTATTGGTTTATGGTATCATATTAGAAGCAGGGGTAATATCTGCTAACTAATCCATCTGAAATGTGTATGTTAAAAAATATTTTTTTTCTTTGCAGATGAACTCCAAAGAAGACTGAGTAAGTGTGTGTTGATTATTTGAATATAAATATGAATTCAATTCCATGATGGAAAAGTGATGCAAATAGAAATTAAATTCCATAGTAAGGGCACTGAAGGATCTTTGTTGTTAGAATATTATTTTGATAAAATTTACTAGGATGGACAGATGAATGATACAGATCATATTAGGAAAAACTTTTTCACGAGGAGGGTGGTTAAGCACTGGAACGGGTTACCTAGGGAGGTGGTGGAATTTCCTTCCTTAGAGGTTTTTAAGGTCAGGCTTGACAAAGCCCTGGCTGGGATGATTTAGTTGGGGATTGGTCCTGCTTTGAGCAGGGGGTTGGACTAGATGACCTCCTGAGGTCCCTTCCAATCCTGATGTTCTATGATTCTATGAATTCCTTCTTCCATTGGGTGAAAGTTTCTCCTATGCAAATAGGCTATGTGTCGCTTATATCCCACAGATCCCTTCAAAATAGGCATAGGTGAGCATCTTGTGCTGCAGAGTCCATCTTGTGCTGCTCGCTGTACAGGGAGAAATTTCACCCCAAATAAGTCCTCACATGTCTGTGAATATAGAGGGAGTTAGGCCCTGACAATGTGTCTCTAATTAAGTGATTTGGAATTTGCCATTGATGTTGATAATGGCAGTAGGATCACGTCCTGTGAGATAGTGACTGTACGTGGATGTCCCCCACTCTCAAGATATGAAATATTGTATTACCATTGCTGATTTTTTGGTATATCAATTGTGTCTTCTCCACCACCAACCTCCTGCCCCCCTGAGGTCTGTCTGGTTGGGTAATATTCAGGGGAGATGTTTTTGGGGGGAGCAGAAATGTGAATATAAGAGAGACTGATGACTGTCAGTGTGTCATTGAAAAGGGACAGGCGGATGGAAGTGGTGGGTTGTAAGATCAGTTTCCATAGGAAGTGTCATAAACAGATAGTTAATAGTTAATGCTTCTTTTACCTGTAAAGGGTTAAGAAGTTCACCTAGCCTAGCTGACACCTGACCAGAGGAACCAATGGGGGAACAAGATGTTTCAAAAGGAAGGAGGGAAGTTTCCTTTGTTTAGAGTCAGTTCAGTTTCAGCCGTAGTGGAAAAGAACAAGGAACCAGCCTCTTATCAGAGTAGTAAGTTTCATAAAAGAATAAATATGTTTATGTTTATTTTCTTTTTGTAACTTGTCTTGGCATTAGGGGAATAATCAAATTGGGTATTCTTGTGTGTACTTGATGTGTCTTGCATCTGAAGAAGTGGGTATTCACCCACGAAAGCTCATGCTGCAGAACGTCTGTTAGTCTATAAGGTGCCACAGGATTCTTTGTTGCTTGTGTGTACTAAGGTTTTTGGCCAGGGGAACATTCTATGTTTTACAACTGTGAGATCAGCTTGCATGCTATCTCCCAGAGGTTTTTTTCTTTTACCTTTCTTTTCTTTAATTAAAAGCCTTCTTTTTAAGAACCTGATTGATTTTTCCCTATTGTTAAGATCCAAGGGGATTGGATCTGGACTCACCAGGAATTGGTGGGGGAAAGGAGGAGGGATGGTTAAATTGTCCTTGTAATAAGATCCAAGGGGTTGGATCGGTGTTCACCAGGAAATTAGTGAAGGAGTCTCTCAAGACTACCCAGGGAAGGGAGTTAGTCCTTGGGAGTGGTGGCAGCCTATTGATCTAAGCTGGTAATTAAGCTTAGGAGGTTCTCATGCAGGTCCCCACATCTATACTCTAAGGTTCAGAGTGGGGGTGAAACCTATGACAGGAAGACAAGGAGTCTGTAGAGTTTCCAGTGCTGCTGGGAGAATGCTTCGGATTTCCTGTTCATGAAGTGAGGTTTTTTTCAGAGGTCTGTCATGGCTGGCAGATGGGTCTGTTTGGGTGCCGGTAATAGACAGGTATAGAAATAGGGCGTGTTTCAGATTAGAAGCTCTTCAGGAGTGATTAAAATGTAATATTTGCATGTATTTCATAGAATCATAGATCTGGAAGGGACCTCGAGAGGTCTTTCCTGGGTGCTGGCTGGTGAGTCTTGCCCATATGCTCAGAGTTTAATTGATTGCCATATTTGGGGTCAGGAAGGAATTTTCCTCCAGGGCAGATTGGCAGAGGCCCTGGCAGTTTTTTGCCTTCCTCTGCAGCATGCGGCAGTGGTCACTTGCTGGAGGATTCTCTGCAGCTTGAGGTCTTCAAACCACAATTTGAGGAATTCAATAGCTCAGACATAGGCTAAGGGTTTGCTACTGGAGTGGATGGGTGAGATTCTGTGGCCTGCATTGTGCAGGAGGTCAGACTAGATGATCATAATGGTCCCTTCTGACCTTAAAGTCTATGAGTCTCTGAGTCTATGAGTCACAAATAAGGGAATGGAAGGATATTTGTTGTTGTTACAATTTGCTGGGATGGACAGATGAGTGATACAGATCAATTCCTGCTCCATTGGGTGAAAGTCCATCCCAGGCAGTGGGCCATGTGTCACTAATATCCTACACATCCCTTCAAAAACAGCTTTTTGTGGTATGGACAGTTAAAGACACACACTTCTATAGGGCTTCAGGTGTGTTGGAGCTCCTTTAAGCCCTGTTGCCCTGGCCAGAGTGTTCCCCTGAGACGTGCAGGCAGGAATTTCTTCTTCCCTCCACCATGTTTTTGGGGGCAGGTGGTGAGAAGTCTTTCTATTACAATTCCTGGTCTATGAAACTTGGTGGAGCAAGAGAGGGGAGTTGAGTAGAAGAGCCAACATGGATTGGCTCCTTCCTAGTATAGCACTTACAGGAAAGGACTAAAGGCATCAGCACATTCCTTAGGTGCATCATCAGAACGTGTAAAACAAGATACTCCTACTCCTAGCAAAAGATGAGAAAGTAACAGACTGTGTTAGAAGGTGGGGAGAACTTCTTTACCTTTTCGCCTGAATCCCTCCGTCCTCACCTTACAAGAGCTAGGACAAATGGTCTCAAAGTTTATCAGAAGCAAAACAGCTCTTTATCAAAGTATCCTCTTTTTAAAAAATTCTGTTATTGGTAGTAGGCCTGGTTTGATTTTCCTATCCCTTTAAAATTTTCAACATTTCAACATTTCTACCATGAAGCATGAAGAACAGTTAAATCTTGAAATGTTTCACAAACCAAAAGACTCCTATCCCAACCCAGTTCAGTATGTCAATTGAAACATATTATTTTAAAATGTTTTGTTTAGATTTTGAAGATTATTCCCTTATTTAAATTTGGTTTATATTTACCTAGATGTCTAAACAAAAAAATCTCTTGATGTGAAAATTCAAATTCAAAACTTCTCATTACATAAATGTTGAAATGGAATGTTTTTAAAAACTCAAACCTTCTTTTCTGAAACTCTTTTTGATTCATTGCTTCAGTGAACAAAACACTATTTCTCAATGTCTCACTTTTGAAGAATGAGCATTTTTCAACTAAAGATCATTCCTTAGAAAACATTCCCAATCAGCTCTAATTTCCAGTCTGATATTGTCTAATTTCAACTTCGTTTGGATCATGTTGTGCCTTTCTCTGCTAATGGACTCTTTAATCGAACAGAGGAAGGTATAAAGCGGCCTATGGTTACAAGCTGAAGCGAGACAAATACAGACTAGAAATATGAAGTAAAATATTAATGTTGAGGGTAATTAAGCATTGGAAAAATTTACCAAGGGTCTCTAAGAATTAATTTGGGGAAGTTCTCTGGCCTACCCAGGATTCAGGATATATAATCACAATGGTCTCTTCTGACACTGGAATCTAGGAAACAACCATGGTATACAAGTACCATTGGCTTGGATTCTTGTATTTTACTATTTCTGTACTTACAATATTTTATAAATTACCAAACTTTGTCTTGGTTTGGGTTATTCCATTATTTCCGTATGCTATGGAGACTAAACTGGAAGTAGAGAGTTAAACACATAGTTTTCTTATTGTTTTTCTTTTTCAGGAAGAGTCCAGGAAGAAAAAGGTTAATTTCTATTGACTTCTGTTTCTTGGGGGGTGTCTGGTTCTGTAAAAATTGGGGAGAACTGTTTATGGGGACAAGAACTGTGAATACAAGAGGGATTGATTATTGTCAGTGTGTTGATGAAAAGAGACTAACAGATGGGAGTGATGGGATGTGAGATCAGTTTTCATGAGAAGAGAAGTCGTCTGTAGAGTTTCCATGATGAGAGAAGGTTTGGGATTTCCTCTTCATGGGGTGAGGTTGATTCAGAGGCCTGTCATGGCTGGCAGATGACTATGGTTGGATACTGAGCATGGGGATACAGTTGGGAGTGTGTGAGAGTGGAATATGTGGGGTGTTTCACATTGAAGCCTTTGGAAGTGGTTTAAATATAATATTTGTGTGTATTTGTTACCCCACTACGCACACACACCAATGACTGCAAAAAGAGATGACTATCAAAGGAGAAAAAAGTAACTTTGAATTAATCCTTCTTCATTATAGTTCTCTTAAACTGACCTGACTAGTAAAACATGTGTAAAGAGCTGTACAGGGCTGTACAGGGCTCACTGTTAGAAGTATGGGAGCACAAATATTTTTTCCTAATAATCTTTTAATTCATCTCATGTTTTGTGTTTGGACTCCTGAAAGAGGAAGTGTGCAGCATCTTATCAGCAGTGACAATATTGAGCATTTCCTTTCTTGCATGCACAGGATTTATGGAGGTGTTTTACAGTAGGGAGATGAGGCTGGTTTGGACTATTGCAGCATAATTGGAGTGAGGTATCAAATTCAAAGCCTTTTGGGAGAATCATAATATCAGCTAGTTAACCCAACTGAAATTTACATGATGTGTGAATTAAAAGAATATTTTTTACCTTGCAGATAAACCCCAAATAAAACTGGGTAAGTGTGTGTTGATTCTCGAATGTAAAAGTTAATTCAATTCCATGGTGTAAATGTGATGCAAATAGAAATTAAGTTCTCACAGTTGATATTGGATTATCAGCGGGTAAGTATGCCCAGTGGTCTGTGATGGGATGTTAGATGGGGTGTGATCTGATTCACTATAGAGAATTCTTTCCTGGGTGCTGGCTGGTGAGTCTTGCCCACATGCTCCGAATTTAACTGATCGCCATATTTGAGGTCGGGAAGGAATTTTCCTCCAGGGCAGATTGGCAGAGTCTCTGGAAGTTTTTCGCCTTCCGCTGCAGCATGCGGCATGGGTCATTTGCTGGAGGATTCTCTGCAGCTTGAAGTCTTCAAACCACAATTTGAGGACTTCAATAACTCAGACATAGGCTAAGGGTTTGCTACAGGAGTGGATGGCCTGCATTGTGCAGGAGGTCAGACTAGATGATCATAATGGTCCCTTCTGACCTTAAAGTCTTTGAGTCTCTGAGTCTATGAGTCACAAATAAGGGAATGGAAGGATATTTGTTGTTGTTACAATTTGCTGGGATGGACAGATGAGTGATACAGATCAGTTCCTGCTCCATTGGGTGAAAGTCTATCCTAGGCAGTGGGCCATGTGTCACTAATATCCCACACATCCCTTCAAAATAGACCTCTTTGAAGTCTGGGGAGTTAAAGACACACACTTCTATCGGGCTTCAGGTGTGTTGGAGCTCCTACAAGCCCTGTCGCCCTGGCCAGGGTGTTTCCCTGAGAGGTGCGGGCAGGAATTTCTTCTTCCCTCCACCATGTTTTTGGGGGTTGGTGGTGAGAAGTCTTTCCATTACAATTCCTGGTCTATGAGACTTGGTGGAGCAAGAGAGGGGAGTTGAGTAGCAGAGCCAACATGGATTCGCTCCTTCCTAGCATAGCACTTACAGGAATCGACTGAAGGCATCAGCATATTAATAAATTTATCAATCATCAATGAAAATCTTTTTGATTAATTGCTTCAGTGAACAAAACACTATTTCTCTAAGTCTCACTTGTGAAGAATAAGCATTTTTCAACTAAAGACCGTTCCTTAGAAAACATTCCCAATCATCTCTAATTTTCAGTCTGACATTGTCTAATTTCACCTTCGTTTGGATCATGTTGTGCCTTTCTCTGCTAATGGACTCTTCAATCTAACGGAGGAAGGAATAAGGTGGCCTACGGTTACAAGCTGAAGCGAGACAAATACAGACTAGAAATATGAAGTAAAATACTAATCATAGAATCATAGAATCTTAGAATCTCAGGGTTGGAAGGGACCTCAGGAGGTCATCTAGTCCAACCCCCTGCTCAAAGCAGTACCAAACCCAACTAAATCATCCCAGCCAGGGCTTTGTCAAGTCTGACCTTAAATATATGTTGAGGGTAATTAAACATTGGAAAAATTTACCAAAGGTCTCTAGGAATTAGTTTGGGCAAGTTCTCTGGCCTACCCGCGATTCAGGATATATAATCACAATGGTCTCTTCTGGCTTTGGAATCTACGAAACAACCGTGGTGTACAAGTACCGTTGGCTTGGATTCTTGTATTTTACTATTTCTGTACTTACAATATTTTATAAATTACCAAACTTTGTCTTGGTTTGGGTTATTCCATTATTTCCGTATGCTATGGAGACTAAACTGGAAATAGAGAGTTAAACAAATAGTTTTCTTATTGTTTTTCTTTTTCAGGAAAAGTCCAGGAAGAAAAAGGTTAATTTCTATTGACTTCTGTTTCTTGGGGGGGTGTCTGGTTCTGTAATATTTGGGGCAAATTTTGGGGGCAAGAACTGTGAATACAAGAGCGATTGATTATTGTCAGTGTGTTGATGAAAAGAGACTAACAGATGGGAGTGATGGGTTGTGAGATCAGTTTTCATGAGAAGACAAGTTGTCTGTAGAGTTTCCATGCTGAGAGTAGGTTTCGGATTTCCTCTTCATGGGGTGAGGTTGATTCAGAGGCCTGTCATGGCTGGCAGATGACTGTGGTTGGATACTGATCATGAGGAAACAGTTGGGAGTGTGTGAGAGTGGAATATGTGGGGTGTTTCACATTGAAGCCTTTGGAAGTGGTTTAAATATAATATTTGTGTGTATTTGTTAACCCACTACGCACACACACACCAATGACTGCAAAAAGAGATGACTATCAAAGGAGAAAAAAGTAACTTTGAATTAATCCTTCTTCGTTATAGTTCTCCTAAACTGACCTGACTAGTAAAATATCTGTAAAGAGCTGTTAGAAATATGGGAGCACAAATATTTTTTCCTAATAATCTCTTAATTCATCTCATGTTTTGTGTTTCCTGAAAGAGGCAGTGTGCAGCATCTTAGGAACAGTGACAATATTGAGCATTTCCTTTCTTGCATGCACAGGATTTACTGAGGTGTTTTACAGTAGGGAGATGAGGTTGGTTTGGACTATTGCAGCTTAATTGGAGTGAGGTATCAAATTGAAAGCCTTTTGGGAGAAGCGTAATATCTGCTAGTTAACCCAACTGAAATTTACATGATGTGTGAATTAAAATAATATTTTTTACCTTGCAGATAAACCCCAAATAAAACTGGGTAAGTGTGCGTTGATTCTCGAATGTAAAAGTTAATTCAATTCCATGGTGTAAATGTGATGCAAATAGAAATTAAGTTCTAACAGTTGATATTTGATTATCAGCAGGTAAGTATGCCCAGTGGTCTGTGATGGGATGTTAGATGGGGCGTGATCCGATTCACTATAGAGTATTCTTTCCTGGGTGCTAGCTGGTGAGTCTTGCACACATGCTCTGAGTTTAACTGATTGCCAAATTTGAGGTCGGGAAGGAATTTTCCTCCAGGGCAGATTGGCAGAGGCCCTGGAAGTTTTTCGCCTTCCTCTGCAACATGCGGCACAGGTAACTTGCTGGAGGATTCTCTGCAGCTTGAGGTCTTCAAACCACAATTTGAGGACTTCAATAACTCAGACATAGGCTAAGGGATTGCTACAGGAGTGGATGGGTGAGATTCTGTGGCCTGCATTGTGCAGGAGGTCAGACTAGATGATCATAATGGTCCCTTCTGACCTTAAAGTCTTTGAGTCTCTGAGTCTATGAGTCACAAATAAGGGAATGGAAGGATATTTGTTGTTGTTACAATTTGCTGGGATGGACAGATCAGTGATACAGATCAATTTCTGCTCCACTGGGTGAAAGTCTATCCTAAGCAGTGGGCCATGTGTCACTAATATCCCACACATCCCTTCAAAATAGACCTCTTTGAGGTCTAGGGAGTTAAAGACACACACTTCTATCGGGCTTCAGGTGTGTTGGAGCTCCTCTAAGCCATGTCGCCCTGGCCAGGGAGTTCCTCTGAGAGGTGCGGGCAGGAATTTCTTCTTCCCTCCACCATGTTTTTGGGGGCTGGTGGTGAGAAGTCTTTCCATTACAATTCCTGGTCTATGAGACTTGGAGGAGCAAGAGAGGGGAGTTGAGTAGCAGAGCCAAAATGGAAAAAGTAACTTTGAATGAAGTTTTTTGTTTGGTCTCCAGAAAGTGGCAGTGTGCAGCATCTTATGAACAGTGACAATATTGAGCATTTTCTTTTTTGTATGAACAGGATTTATTGAGGTGTTTTACAGTAGGGAGATGAGGCTGGTTTGGACTATTGCAGCATAATTGGAGGGAAGTATCAAATTGAAAGCCCTTTGGGAGAATCGTAATATCTGCTAGTTAACCCAACTGAAATTTACAAGAGGTGTGAATTAAAAGAAGGTTTTTTTCCTTGCAGATGAACTGCAAGTAAAACTGGGTAAGTGTGTGTTGATTCTCGAATGTAAAAAGTAATTAAATTCCATGGTGGAAAAGTGATGTAAATAGAAATGAAGTTCTCACCATTAGAAATAAGGGAATGGAAGGATGTTTGTTGTTGTTACAATTTGCTGGGATGGACAGATGAGCGATACAGATCAATTCCTGCTCCATTGGGTGAAAGTCTATCCTAGGCAGTGGGCCATATGTCACTTATATCCCACACATCCCTTCAAAATAGACCTCTTTCAGGTCTGGGAAGTTAAAGACACACACTTCTATCAAGCTTCAGGGGTGATGGAGCTCCTCCAAGCCCTGTCCCCCTGGCCAGGGTGTTCCCCTGAGAGGTGCAGGCAGGAATTTCTTCTTCTCTACACCATGTTTCTGGGGGCTGGTGGTGAGAAGTCTTTCCGTTACAATTCCTGGTCTATGAGACTTGGTGGAGCAAGAGAGGGGAGTTGAGTAGAAGAGCCAACATGGATTGGCTCCTTTCTAGCATAGCACTGAGAGGAAAGGACTGAAGGCATCATCACATTCCTTATGTGCATCATCAGAACGTGTAAAACCAGACACTCCTCCCTCTAGCAAAATAAGAAAAGGCGACACAATGTGTTAGAAGCTGAGGAGAACTTCTTTACCTTTTCACCTGAATCCGTCCGTCCTCACCTTACAAGAGCTAGGACAAACGGTCTCAAAGTTTATCAGATGCCAAACAGCTCTTTATCAAAGTATCCTCTTTTTTAAAAATTCTGTTATTAGTAGTAGGCCTGGGTTAATTTTCCTATCCCATTAAAATTTTCAACATTTCTAAACTGTTTCCTACCCTGAAGCATGAAGAACAGTTGAAATCTTGAAATGTTTCACAAACCAAAAGCCTCCTATCCCAACCCAGTTTAGTATGTCAGATGAAACATATTATTTTGAAATGTTTTGTTTAGATTTTGAAGATTTTTCCCTTATTTAAATTTGGTTTATAAGTATATTTACCTAAATGTCTAAACAAAAAAATCTCTTGATGTGAAAATTCAAAACTTCTCATTACATAAATGTTGAAATGGGATGTTATTAAAAACTCAAACCTTCTTTTCTGAAACTCTTTTTGATTCATTGCTTCAGTGAACAAAACACTATTTCTTAAAGTCTCACTTTTGAAGAATGAGCATTTTTCAACTAAAGACCATTCCTTAGAAAACATTCCCAATCATCTTTAATTTCCAGTCTGACATTGTCTAATTTCAGCTTCGTTTGGATCATGTTGTGCCTTTCTCTGCTAATGGACTCCTCAGTCTAGCAGAGGAAGGTATAAAATGGGCTACGGTTACAAGCTGAAGCGAGACAAATACAGACTAGAAATTTGAAGTAAAATATTAATGTTGAGGGTAATTAAGCATTGGAAAAATTTACCAAGGGTCTCTAGGAATTAGTTTGGGGAAGTTCTCTGGCCTACCCAGGATTCAGGATATATAATCACAAGGGTCTCTTCTGGCATTGGAATCTAGGAAACAACCGTGGTATACAAGTACCATTGGCTTGGATTCTTGTATTTTACTATTTCTGTACTTACAATATTTTATAAATTACCAAACTTTGTCTTAGTTTGGGTTATTCCATTATTTCCGTATGCTATGGAGACTAAACTGGAAGTAGAGAGTTAAACACATAGTTTTCTTATTGTTTTTCTTTTTCAGGAAGAGTCCAGGAAGAAAAAGGTTAATTTCTATTGACTTCTGTTTCTTGGGGGGTGTCTGGTTCTGTAATATTTGGGGTAAATGGTTTGGGGGACAAGAAGAGTGAATAGAAGAGCGATTGATAATTGTCAGTGTGTTGATGAAAAGAGACTAGCAGATGGGAGTGATGGGTTGTGAGAGCAGTTTCCATGAGAAGATAAATCGTCTGTAGAATTTCCATGCTGAGAGAAGGTTTGGGATTTCCTCTTCATGGAGTGCTGTTTATTCAGAGTCCGCTCATGGCTTGCAGATGAATCTGGTTGGATACTAAGCATGGAGATAGCAGTTGGGAGTGGATGACAGTGGAATATATGGGTTGTTTCATAGTGAAGGCTTCGGAAGTGGTTACAATGTAATATTTGTGAATATTTGTTAACCCATCACACACACACACACACACACACACACACACACACACTAATGACTGCAAGAAAAGATGACTACCAAAGCAGAAAAAAGTAACTTTAATTGGTTCTTCTTCAATACAGTTCTATTTACTTTACTAGTAAAACATCCATAAAGAGCTGTGCAGGGCTCACTGTTAGAAGTATGGGAGTAAAAATTTTTTTCCTAATAATCTTTTAATGAATCCCATGTTATGTGTTTGGACTCCAGAAAGAGGCAGTGTGCAGCATCTCTAAAACAGTGACAATATTCAGAATTTCCTTTGTTGCAGTGACAGGATTTATTGAGGTGTTTTACAGTAGGGGAATCAGTCTGGTTTTGACTCTTATGACATTATTGGTTTATGGTATCATATTAGAAGCAGGGGTAATATCTGCTAACTAACCCATCTGAAATTTAAGGTGTGTGCGTTAAAAAAATATTTTTTTTCTTTGCAGATGAACTCCAAAGAAAACTGAGTAAGTGTGTGTTGATTATTTGAGTATAAAAATGAATTCAATTCCATGGTGGAAAAGTGATGCAAATAGAAATTAAATTCCATAGTAAAGGCACTGAAGGATCTTTGTTGTTAGAATATTATTTTGATAAAATTTACTAGGATGGACAGATGAATGATACAGATCATATTAGGAAAAACTTTTTCACGAGGAGGCAGGTGAAGCACTGGAATGGGTTACCTAGGGAGGTGGAGGAATCTCCTTCCTTAGAAGTTTTAAGGCCTTGCTTGACAAAGCCCTGGCTGGGGTGATTTAGTTGGGGATTGGTCCTGCTTTGAGCAGGGGGTTGGACTAGATGACCTCCTGAGGTCCCTTCCAATCCTGATGTTCTATGATTCTATGATTCTATGAATTTCTTCTTCCATTGGGTGAAAGTTTCTCCTATGCAAATAGGCTATGTGTCGCTTATATCCCACAGATCCCTTCAAAATAGGGCATATGTGAGCATCTTGTGCTGCAGAGTCCATCTTGTGCTGCTCGCTGTACAGGGAGAAATTTCACCCCAAATAAGTCCTCACATGTCTGTGAATATAGAGGGAGTTAGGCCCTGACAATGTGTCTCTAATTAAGTGATTTGGAATTTGCCATTGATGTTGATAATGGCAGTAGGATCACGTCCTGTGAGTTAGTGACTGTACGTGGATGTCCCCCACTCTCAAAATATGAAATATTGTATTACCTTTGCTGATTTTTTGGTATATCAGTTGTGTCTTCTACACCACCAACCTCCTGCCCCCCTGAGGTCTGGTTGGGTAATATTCAGGGGAGATGTTTTTTGGGGGAGCAGAAATGTGAATATCAGAGAAACTGATGACTGTCAGTGTGTCAATGAAAAGGGACAGGCGGATGGAACTGGTGGGTTGTGAGATCAGTTTCCATAGGAAGTGTCATAAAAAGATAGTTAATGGTTAATGCTTCTTTTACCTGTAAAGGGTTAAGAAGTTCACCTAGCCTAGCTGACACCTGACCAGAGGAACCAATGGGGGAACAAGATGTTTCAAAAGGAAGGAGGGAAGTTTCCTTTGTTTAGAGTCAGTTCAGTTTCAGCCAGAGTGGAAAAGATCAAGGAACCAGCCTCTTATCAGAGTAGTAAGTTTTATAAAAGAATAAATAGGTTTATGTTTATTTTCTTTTTGTAAGTTGTCTTGGCATTAGGGGAATAATCAAATTGGGTATTCTTGTGTGTACTAAGGTTTTTGCCCAGGGGAACATCCTATGTTTTAAATCTGTGAGATCAGCTTGCATGCTATCTCCCAGAGGTTTTTTTCTTTTACCTTTCTTTTCTTTAATTAAAAGCCTTCTTTTTAAGAACCTGATTGATTTTTCCCTGTTGTTAAGATCCAAGGGGATTGGATCTGGACTCACCAGGAATTGATGGAGGAAAGAGAAAGGGATGGTTAAATTCTCCTTGTAATAAGATCCAAGGGGTTGGATCGGTGTTCACCAGGAAATTGGTGAAGGTGTCTCTCAAGACTACCCAGGGAAGGGAGTTAGTCCTTGGGAGTGGTGGCAGCCTATTGATCTAAGCTGGTAATTAAGCTTAGGAGGTTTTCATGCAGGTCCCCACATCTATACTCTAAGGTTCAGAGTGGGGGTGAAACCTATGACAGGAAGACAAGGAGTCTGTAGAGTTTACAGTGCTGCTGGGAGAATGCCTCAGATTTCCTGTTCATGAAGTGAGGTTTTTTTCAGAGGTCTGTCATGGCTGGCAGATGGGTCTGGTTGGGTACCGGTCATAGAGAGGTATAGAAATAGGGCATGTGTGACAGTGGAATATCTGGTGTGTTTCAGATTAGAAGCTCTTTAGGAGTGATTAAAATGTAATATTTGCTTGTATTTCATAGAATCATAGGACTGGAAGGGACCTCGAGAGGTCTTTTAGTCCAGGTACCTGCATCATGGCAGGACTAAGTATTGTCTAGACCATCCCCAAGAGGTGTTTGTGTAATCTGCTCTTAAAAATCTCCAATGAGATTTCTCATGAAAAATTCAATTCCATGGTGGAAACATGATGCAAATAGAAATAAAGTTCTCACAGTTGATATTTGATTATCAGCAGGTAAGTATGCCCAGTGGTCTGTGATGGGATGTTAGATGGGGTGTGATCTGATTCACTGTGGAGAATTCTTTCCTGGGTGCTGGCTGGTGAGTCTTGCCCACATGCTCAGAGTTTAACTGATTGCCATATTTGGGGTCGGGAAGGAATTTTTCTCCAGGGCAGATTGGCAGGAGCCTTGACAGTTTTTCGCCTTCCTCTGCAGTATGCGGCACGGGTCACTTGCTGGAAGATTCTCTGCAGCTTGAGGTCTTCAAACCACAATTTGAGGACTTCAATAACTCAGACATGAGCTAAGGGTTTGAAACAGGAGTGGATGGGTGAGATTCTGTGGCCTGCATTGTGCAGGAGGTCAGACTAGATGATCATAATGGTCCCTTCTGACCTTAAAGTCTTTGAGTCTCTTAGTCTCTCAGTTAGAAATAAGGGAATGGAAGGATGTTTGTTGTTGTTACAATTTGCTGGGATGGACAGATGAGTGATACAGATCAATTCGTGCTCCATTGGGTGAAAGTCTATCCCAGGCACTGGGCCATGTGTCACCAATATCCCACACATCCCTTCAAAATAGACCTCTTTGAGGTCTGGGGAGTTAAAGACACACACTTCTATCAGGCTTCAGGGGTGTTGGAGCTCCTCCAAGCCCTGTCGCCCTGGCCAGGGTGTTCCCCTGAGAGGTGTGGGCTGGTGGTGAGAAGCCTTTCCATTACAATTCTTGGTCTATGGGACTTGGTGGAGCAAGAGAGGGGAGTTGAGTAGCAGAGCCAACATGGATTGGCTCCTTCCTAGCATAGGACCTAGAGGAAAGGACTGAAGGCATCAGCACATTCCTTATCTGCATCATCAGAACGTGTAAAACCAGACACTCCTACTCCTGGCAAAAGATGAAAAGGTGACAGACTGTGTTAGAAGATGTGGAGAACTTTTTTACCTTTTCGCCTGAATCCCTCCATCCTCACTTTACAAGAGCTAGGACAAATGTTCTCAAAGTTTATCAGATGCCAAACAGCTCTTTATCCAAGTATCCTCTTTTAAAAAAATTCTGTTATTAGTGGTAGGCCTCGGTTGATTTTCCTATCCCATTAAAATTTTCAACATTTCTACAAAGTTTCCTACCCTGAAGCATGAGGAATAGTTGAAATCTTGAAATGTTTCACAAACCAAAAGCCTCCTATCCCAACGCAGTTCAGTATGTCAACTGAAACATATTATTTTGAAATGTTTTGTTTAGATTTTGAAGATTTTTCCCTTATTTACATTTGGTTTATAAGTATATTTTCCTAAATTTCTAAAGAAAAAAATCTCTTGACGTGAAAATTGAAATTCAAAACTTCTCATTACATAAATGTTAAAATGGGTTGTTTTTAAAAATTCAAACCTGCTTTTCTGAAACTCTTTTTGATTCATTGCTTCAGTGAACAAAACACTATTTCTTAAAGTCTCACTTTTGAAGAATGAGCATTTTTCAACTAAAGACCATTCCTTAGAAAACATTCCCAATCATCTTTAATTTCCAGTCTGACATTGTCTAATTTCAGCTTCGTTTGGATCATGTTGTGCCTTTCTCTGCTAATGGACTCCTCAGTCTAGCAGAGGAAGGTATAAAATGGGCTACGGTTACAAGCTGAAGCGAGACAAAAACAAACAAGAAATATGAAGCAAAATATTAATGTTGAGAGTAATTAAGCATTGGAACAATTTACCAAGGGTCTCTAGGAATTAGTTTGGGGAAGTTCTCTGGCCTACCCACGAGTCAGGATATATAATCACAATGGTCTCTTCTGGCATTGGAATCTAGGAAACAACCGTGGTATACAAGTACCATTGGCTTGGATTCTTGTATTTTACTATTTCTGTACTTACAATATTTTATAAATTACCAAACTTTGTCTTGGTTTGGGTTATTCCATTATTTCCGTATGCTATGGAGACTAAACTGGAAGTAGAGAGTTAAACACATAGTTTTCTTATTGTTTTTCTTTTTCAGGAAGAGTCCAGGAAGAAAAAGGTTAATTTCTACTGACTTCTGTTTCTTGTGGGGTGTCTGGTTGTGTAATATTGGAGGGAACTGTTTGGGGGGACAAGAACTGTGAATAGAAGAGCGATTGATGATTGTCAGTGTGTTGATGAACAGAGACTAGCAGATGGGAGTGATGGGTTGTGAGATCAGTTTCCATTAGAAGACAAGTCGTCTGTAGAGTTTGCATGTTGAGAGAAAGTTTGGGATTTCCTCTTCACGGAGTGAGGTTGATTCAGAGGCCTGTCATGGCTGGCAGATGACTGTGGTTGGATACTGAGCATGGGGAAACGTTAGGAGTGTGTGAGAGTGGAATATGTGGGGTGTTTCACATTGAAGCCTTTGGAAGTGGTTTAAATATAATATTTGTGTGTATTTGTTAACCCACTACACACAGACACACCAATTACTGTAAAAAGAGATGACTATCAAAGGAGAAAAAAGTAACTTTGAATTAATCCTTCTTCATTATAGTTCTCTTAAACTGAACTGACTAGTAAAAAATCTGTAAAGAGCTGTGCAGGGCTCACTGTTAGAAGTATGGGAGCACAAATATTTTCCTAATAATCTTTTAATTCATCTCATGTTTTGTGTTTGGACTCCGGAAAGAGGCAGTGTGCAGCATCTTATGAAGAGTGACAATAATGAGCATTTCCTTTCTTGCATGCACAGGATTTATTGAGGTGTTTTACAGTAGGGAGATGAGGCTGGTTTGGACTATTGCGGCATAATTGGAGTGAGGTATCAAATTCAAAGCCTTTTGGGAGAAGCGTAATATCTGCTAGTTAACCCAACTGAAATTTACAAGATGTGTGAATTAAAAGAATTTTTTTCCTTGCAGATGAACTGCAAGTAAAACTGGGTAAGTGTGTGTTGATTATCGAATGTAAACGTTAATTCAATTCCATGGTGGAAAAGTGATGTAAATAGATATGAAGTTCTCATCATTAGCAATAAGTGAATGGAAGGATGTTTGTTGTTGCTACAATTTGCTGGGATGGACAGATGAGTGATACAGATCAATTCCTGCTCCATTGGGTGAAAGTCTATCCTAGGCAGTGTCACTAATATCCCACACATCCCTTCAAAATAGACCACTTTGAGGTCTGGGGAGTTAAAGAACAGTTGAAATCTTGAAATGTTTCACAATCCAAAAGCTTCCTATCCCAACTCAGTTCATTATGTCAATTTTAACATATTAGTTTGAAATGTTTTGTTTAGATTTTGAAGATTTTTCCCTTATTTAAATTTGGTTTATAAATATATTTTCCTGCATTTCTAAACTAAAAAATCTCTTGACGTGAAAATTCAAATTCAAAACTTCTCATTACATAAATGTTGAAATGGGATGTTTTTAAAAACTCAAACCTTCTTTTCTGAAACTCTTTTTGATTCATTTCTTCAGTGAACAAAGCATTATTTCTCAAAGTTTCAATTTAGAAGAATGAGCATTTTTCAACTAAAGATCATTCCTTAGAAAACATTCCCAATCAGCTCTAATTGCCAGTCTGACATTGTCTAATTTCAACTTCCATTGGATCATGTTATGCCTTTCTCTGCTAATAGACTCCTCAATCTAGCAGAGGAAGGTATAACATGACCGAGAGTTACAAGCTGAAGTGAGACAAATTCAGACTGGAAATAAGAAGTAAAATATTAATGTTGAGGGTAATAAACCACTGGAAAAATCTTACCAAGGGTCAAAAAGAATTGATTTGGGGAAGTTCTGTGGCCTATCTTATCCATGATACGGGATATATAATCACAATTGTCTTTTCTGGCATTGGAATCTAGGAAACAACCGTGGTATACAAGTACCATTGGCTTTGATTCTTGCATTTTACTATTTCTGTACTTACAATATTTTATAAGTTACCAAACTTTGTCTTCCATTATTTCCATATGCTATGGAGACTAAACTAGAAGTACAGAGCTGAACACATAATTTTCTTTTTGTTTTTCTTTTTCAGGAAGAGTCCAGAAAGAAAAAGGTTAATTTCTATTCATTTCTGTTTCTTGCGGGGTGTCTGGATGTGTAATATTGGGGGGAAATGGTTTTGGGGAAAAGAATGGTGAATAGAAGAGAGATTGATGATTGTCAGTGTGTTGATGAAAAGAGACTAGTAGATGGGAGTGATGGGTTGTGAGAGCAATTTCCATGAGAAGATAAGTCATCTCTGTAGTTTCCATGCTGAGAGAATGTTTGGAATTTCCTCTTCATGGGCTGAGATGATTCAGAGGCCTGTCATGGCTGCGTATGGTTGGATACTGATCATGAGGAAACAGTTGGGAGTGCGTGAGAGTGGAATATGTGGGGTGTTTCACATTGAAGCCTTTGGAAGTGGTTTAAATATAATATTTGTGAGCATTTGTAAACCCACTACACACACACACACGAATGACTGCAAAAAGAGATGACTATCAAAGCAGAAAAAAGTAACTTTAATTGGTTCTTCTTCAATATAGTTCTATTAAATTTACTATACTAGTAAAACATCCAGAAAGAGCTATGCAGTGCTCACTGTTAGAAGTATGGGAGCACAAATATATTTTTCCTAATAATCTTTTAATTCATCTCATGTCTTGTGTGGGACTCCAGAAAGAGGCAGTGTGCAGCATTTCTAGAGCAGTGACAATATTGAGCATTTCTTTTCTTGCATGCACAGGATTTATTGAGGTGTTTTACAGGAGGGAGATGAGGCTGGTTTGGACTATTGCAGCATAATTGGAGTGAGGTATCAAATTCAAAGCCTTTTGGGAGAAGCGTAATATCTGCTAGTTAAGCCAACTGATATTAACAAGATGTGTGAATTAAAAGAATATTTTTTATTCCTTGCAGATGAACTCCAAGCAAAACTGGGTGAGTGTGTGTTGATTATCGAATGTAAACGTTAATTCAATTCCATGGTGGAAAAGTGATGCAAATAGAAATGAAGTTCTCACCGTTAGAAATAAGGGAACGGAAGGATGTTTTTTGTTGTTAGAATATTATTTTGATTCAATTTGCTAGGATGGACAGCTGAGTGATACAGATCAATTCCTGCTCCATTAAGTGAAAGTCTATCCTAGGAAGTGGGCCATGTGTCACTAATATCCCACACATCCCTTCAAAATAGACCTCTTTGAGGTCTGGAGAGTTAAAGAAACACAGTTGTATCAGGCTTCAGGGGTGTTGGAGCCCCTCCAAGCCCTGTCGCACTGGCCAGGGTGTTCCCCTGAGAGGTGCAGGCAGGAAGTTCTTCTCTACACCATGTTTCTGGGGGCTGGTGGTGAGAAGCCTTTCCATTACAATTCCTGGTCTATGAGACTTGGTGGAGCAAGAGAGGGGAGTTGAGTAGCAGAGCCAACTTGGATTGGCTCCTTTCTAGCATAGCACTGAGAGGAAAGGACTGAAGGCTTCAACACATTCCTTATGTGCATCATCACAACGTGTAAAACCAGAAACTCCTGCTCCTAGGAAAAAATGAAAAGGTGATGGGCTGTGTTAGAAGGTGGGGACACATTCTTTTCCTTTTCATGAGATGCCCTCCAGCCTCACCTTACAAGAGCTAGGACAAATGTTTTCAAACTTTATCATATGCCAAACAGCTCTTTTTAAAATCCTCGTTTTAAAAATGCTATTAGTGGTAGAAGGGCTCGGTTGGCTTTCCTGTCCCGTTAGAATTTTCAACATTTCAAAACATTTTCCGATCCTGAAATGGGATGAACAGTTGAAATCATGAAATGTTTCAAAAACCAAAAGCCTCCTATCACAACCCAGTTCAGTTTCAGTCAATTACTTTGAAATATTTTGTTCTTATTTTGAAGGGTTTTTTCCTCTTTTTAAAATTTGTTTTCTATGTACACTTACCTACATTTCTAAACAAAAAATCTCGTGATGTGAAAATTTAAATTAAAAAATTCTCATTCCAAAAACGATGAAATTTGGTGTTTTACATGAAAATATTTTGATTCATTGTTTCAGTGAACACAACATTATTTCTCAAACAGTTTCAATTTTGAAGAATCAGGATTTTTCAGCTAAAGAACGTTTCTTTGAAAACATTCCTAAAAAACTCTAATTTCCTGTCTGACATTGTCTAATTACAACTTCCATTGGATCATGTTATGCCTTTCTCTCCTAATGGGCTCTTCAATCTAGCAGAGGAAGGTATAACACAATCTAGGGTAACAAGTTGAAGTTAGACACATTCAGATTGGAAATAAGAAGTAAATTTTTAATGGTGAGGGTAATTAAGCATTGGAAAAATTTACCAAGGGTCTCTAGGAATTAGTTTGGGGAAGTTCTCTGGCCTACCCAGGAGTCAGGATATATAATCACAATGGTCTCTTCTGGCATTGGAATCTAGGAAACAACCGTGGTATACAAGTACCATTGGCTTGGATTCTTGTATTTTACTATTTCTGTACTTACAATATTTTATAAATTACCAAACTTTGTCTTGGTTTGGGTTATTCCATTATTTCCGTATGCTATGGAGACTAAACTGGAAGTAGAGAGTTAAACACATAGTTTTCTTATTGTTTTTCTTTTTCAGGAAGAGTCCAGGAAGAAAAAGGTTAATTTCTACTGACTTCTGTTTCTTGGGGGGTGTCTGGTTGTGTAATATTGGAGGGAACTGTTTTGGGGGACAAGAATTGTGAATAATAGAGCGACTGATGATTGTCAGTGTGTTGATGAACAGAGACTAGCAGATGGGAGTGATGGGTTGTGAGATCAGTTTCCATTAGAAGACAAGTCGTCTGTAGAGTTTGCATGCTGAGAGAAAGTTTGGGATTTCCTCTTCATGGAGTGAGGTTGATTCAGAGGCCTGTCATGGCTGGCAGATGACTGTGGTTGGATACTGAGCATGGGGAAACGTTAGGAGTGTGTGAGAGTGGAATATGTGGGGTGTTTCACATTGAAGCCTTTGGAAGTGGTTTAAATATAATATTTGTGTGTATTTGTTAACCCACTACACACAGACACACCAATGACTGAAAAAAGAGATGACTATCAAAGGAGAAAAAAGTAACTTTGAATTAATCCTTCTTCATTATAGTTCTCTTAAACTGACCTGACTAGTAAAAAATCTGTAAAGAGCTGTGCATACTGTTAGAAGTATGGGAGCACAAATATTTTCCTAATAATCTTTTAATTCATCTCATGTTTTGTGTTTGGACTCCAGAAAGAGGCAGTGTGCAGCATCTTATGAAGAGTGACAATATTGAGCATTTCCTTTCTTGCATGCACAGGATTTATTGAGGTGTTTTACAGTAGGGAGATGAGGCTGGTTTGGACTATTGCGGCATAATTGGAGTGAGGTATCAAATTGAAAGCCTTTTGGGAGAAGCGTAATATCTGCTAGTTAACCCAACTGAAATTTACAAGATGTGTGAATTAAAAGAATTTTTTTCCTTGCAGATGAACTCCAAGTAAAACTGGGTAAGTGTGTGTTGATTCTTGAATGTAAAAGTTAATTCCATTCCATGGTAGAAAAGTGATGTAAATAGATATGAAGTTCTCATCATTAGCAATAAGTGAATGGAAGGATGTTTGTTGTTGCTACTATTTGCTGGGATGGATAGATGAGTGATACAGATCAATTCCTGCTCCATTGGGTGAAAGTCTATCCTAGGCAGTGGGCCATGTGTCACTTATATCCCACATATCCCTTCAAAATAGACCTCTTTGAGGTCTGGGGAGTTAAAGACACAAACTTCTATCAGGCTACTGGGGTGATGGAGCTCCTCCAAGCCCTGTTGCCCTGACCAGGTTGTTCCCCTGAGAGGTGCAGGCAGGAATTTCTTCTTCTCTACACCATGTTTCTGGGGGCTGGTGGTCTCTAGGAATTACTTTGGGGAAGTTCTCTGGCCTGTCTTGTCCCAGGATTCAGGATACCTAATCACCATGGTCTCTTCTTGCTGATTTTTTGATATATCAATTGTGTCTTCTCCACCACCACCCTCCTGCCGAGGTCTGGGGAGGGCAAGACACACATTCCTGCAAAGCTTGAAGAGTGTGAGAGCCCCTCCAATGCCTCTCACACTTGGCAAGCCTGAGGGGTGCACCTCCTTGTCTCTGGGGGCTGGTGGAGAGGGAATCTCTTCACTTCCACTACTGACCTAAGGGGCTTGGTGGAGCTACAGAGGGGAGAGAAGTAGCAGAGACCACATGGATTGGTGCATTGAAATTTAATTTTTAAAATGTTTATTAAAAAATAAAAAGGGTTACATTTTAAAAAATCTGATTAAAATTAAAGAATTCTGATTTTTATAATAAAATCATTCCTTTGTATCCACTTGGGGCATTCGTGTAGTTTCTGCTCTCATCTGTTTCTTTCTTATGGGAAGATTTTTTTTTTAAGTATATAAGAAATTGTTCAAAATATTTTTGTGTTACCGTGTAGGAAAAATTTAACATATACCTGATATTTAAAAAGAGAGACAGAGGAAAAAAAAACAAATAACCTCAAACCATGCATTTATAAATTAAAAACTAGCTTGTTTTTAGGAAAAAAGCTTGAAATGTATTAAAAGCCCATTGCCATGGGTGGTGGGTGAACATCCCCCACCCTGCCCCCCGGGATGTTTAAAAACTGAAACCTTCTTTTATGAAAAGCTTTTTGATTCATTCTTTCAGTGAACAGAACACTATTTCTCAATCCGTTTCAGTTTTGAAGAATCAGCATTTTTTCAACTAAAGACCATTTCTTTGAAAACATTCCCAATCAGCTGTAATTCTCAGTCTGACATTGTTTAATTTCAAATTCCATTGGATCGTGTTATGCCTTTCTCTGCTAATGGGCTCTTCAATCTAGCAGAGGAAGGTTTAACACAATCTAGGGTTACAAGCCGAAGTTGGACATGTTCAGACTGGAAATAAGAAGTAAAATTTTAATGGTGAGGGTAATTATCCATTGGAAAAATTTACCAGTGGTCTCTAGGAATTACTTTGGGGAAGTTCTGTGGCCTATCTTATCCCAGGATTCAGGATATATAATCAGAGTGGTCTCTTCTGCCATTGGAATCTAGGATTCTGCAGTGTTATACAAGTACCATTGGCTTTGATTCTTGCATTTTATTATTTCTGTTCTTGAAATATATTATAAATTACCAAAGTTTGTCTTGGTTTTGGTTATTAAATTATTTTTTTTTCTATGTAGACAAAATTGGAAGTATGAGGTTAAACATACGGTATTCTGTTTTTTTTTCTTTTTTTCAGGAAGAATCCAGGAACAAAACTGTTAAGTCCCATTACCTTCTGTGGCTTGGAGGATGTATGGTTGTGTAATATTTCGGGGAGATGTTTTGGGGGACAAGAACTGTGAATACAAGAGAGATTGATGATTGTCAGTGTGTTCCTGAAAAGGGACTAGCAGATGGGAGTGATGGGTTGTGAGAGCAGTTTCCATGAGAAGACAAGAAGTCTGAAGAGTTTCCATGCTGAGAGAATTTTTGGGATTTCCTCTTCATGGAGTGAGGTTTATTCAGAGGCCGGTCATCACTAGCAGATGAGTCTGGTTGGATACTGAGCATGGAGATAGCAGTTGGGAGTGGGTGACAGTGGAATATGTCAGGTGTTTCATAGTGAAGGCTTTGGAAGTGGTTACAATGTAATATTTGTGAGTATTTGTTAACCCATTACACACACACACACACACACACACACACACACACACACACACACACACACACACACACACACACAAATGACTGCAAGAAAAGATGACTACCAAAGCAGAAAAAAGTAACTTTAATTGGTTCTTCTTCAATACAGTTCTATTAAATTTACTATACTAGTAAAACATCCATAAAGACCTGTGCAGGGCTCACTGTTAGAAGTATGGGAGTAAAAATTTTTTTTCCTAATAATCTATTAATGAATCCCATGTTATGTGTTTGGACTCCAGAAAGAGGCAGTTTGCAGCATCTCTAAAGCAGTGACAATATTCAGAATTTCCTTTATTGCAGAGACAGGATTTATTGAGGTGTTTTACAGTAGGGGATCAGTCTGGTTTGGACTCTTGCGACATTATTGACATATGGTATCAGATTAGAAGCCTTTTGGGAGAGGGGTAATATCTGCTAACTAACCCATCTGAAATTTAAGGTGTGTGCGTTAAAAAAATATATTTTTTCTTTGCAGCTGAACTCCAAAGAAAACTGAGTAAGTGTGTGTTGATTATTTGAATATAAAAATACATTCAATTCCATGGTGGAAAAGTGATGCAAATAGAAATTAAATTCCATAGTGAGGGCACTGAAGGATCTTTGTTGTTAGAATATTAATTTGATAAAATTTACTAGGATGGACAGATGAATGCTACAGATCATATTAGGAAAAACTTTTTCACGAGGAGGGTGGTGAAGCACTGGAATGGGTTACCTAGGGAGGTGGTGGAATCTCCTTCCTTAGAAGTTTTTAAGGTCTTGCTTGACAAAGCCCTGGCTGGGGTGATTTAGTTGGGGATTGGTCCTGCTTTGAGCAGAGGGTTGGACTAGATGATATCCTGAGGTCCCTTCCAATCCTGATGTTCTATGATTCTATGATTCTATGAATTCCTTCTTCCGTTGGGTGAAAGTCTCTCCTATGCAAATAGGTTATGTGTCGCCTATATCCCACAGATCCCTTCAAAATAGGGCATATGTGAGCATCTTGTGCTGCAGAGTCCATCTTGTGCTGCTCGCTGTACAGGGAGAAATTTCACCCAAATAAGTCCTCACATGTCTGTGAATATAGAGGGAGTTAGGCCCTGACAATTCGTCTCTAATTAAGTGATTTGGAATTTGCCATTGATGTTGATAATGGCAGTAGGATCACGTCCTGTGAGATAGTGACTGTGCGTGGATGTCCCCCACTCTCAAAATATGAAATATTGTATTACCTTTGCTGATTTTTTGGTATATCAGTTGTGTCTTCTCCACCACCAACCTCCTGCCCCCCTGAGGTCTGGTTGGGTAATATTCAGGGAAGATGTTTTTTGGGGAGAAGAACTGTGAGTATAAGAGAGATAGATGACTGTCAGTGTGTCATTGAAAAGGGACAGACGATGGAAGTGGTGGGTTGTGAGATCAGTTTCCATAGGAAGTGTCATAAACAGATAGTTAATGGTTAATGCTTCTTTTACCTGTAAAGGGTTAAGAAGTTCATCTAGCCTAGCTGACACCTGACCAGAGGAACCAATGGGGGAACAAGATGTTTCAAAGGAAGGAGGGAAGTTTCCTTTGTTTAGAGTCAGTTCAGTTTCAGCTGGAGTGGAAAAGATCAAGGAACCAGCCTCTTATCAGAGTAGTAAGTTTTATAAAAGAATAAATAGGCTTATGTTTATTTTATTTTTGTAACTTGTTTTGGCATTAGGGAATAATCAAATTGGGTATTCTTGTGTGTACTAAGGTTTTTGCCCAGGGGAACATCCTGTGTTTTAAATCTGTGAGATCAGCTTGTATGCTATCTCCCAGAGGTTTTTTTCTTTTACCTTTCTTTTCTTTAATTAAAAGCCTTCTTTTTAAGAACCTGATTGATTTTTCCCTGTTGTTAAGATCCAAGGGGATTGGATCTGGACTCACCAGGAATTGGTGGGGGAAAGGCAAGGGATGGTTAAATTGTCCTTGTAATAAGATCCAAGGGGTTGGATCGGTGTTCACCAGGAAATTGGTGAAGGAGTCTCTCAAGACTACCTAGGGAAGGGAGTTAGTCCTAGGGAGTGGTGGCAGCCTGTCGATCTAAGCTGGTAATTAAGCTTAGGAGGTTCTCATGCAGGTCCCCACATCTATACTCTAAGGTTCAGAGTGGGGGTGAAACCTATGACAGGAAGACAAGGAGTCCGTAGAGTTTCCTGTGTTGGGCGAATACTTCGGATTTCCTGTTCATGAAGTGAGTTTTTTTTCAGAGGTCTGTCATGGCTGGCAGATGGGTCTGGTTGGGTACCGGTCATAGACAGGTATAGAAATAGGGCATGTGTGACAGTGGAATATCTGGTGTGTTTCAGATTAGAAGCTCTTCAGGAGTGATTAAAATGTAATATTTGCGTGTATTTTATAAAATCGTAGGACTGGAAGGGACCTCGGGAGGTCTTTTAGTCCAAGTACCTACACTCATGGTAGGACTAAGTATTGTCTAGACCATCCCCAACAGGTGTTTGTGTAATCTGCTCTTAAAAATCTCTGATGATGGAGATTCCACAACCTTCCTAAGCAATTTATTCCAGTGCTTAACCACCCTGACAGTTAGGAAGTTTTTGTTAGTGTCCAGCTGTCATAAACAGATAGTTAAGGGTTAAGGTCTCTTTTACCTGTAAAGGGTTAACAAGTTCAGTAACCTGATGGACACCTGACCAGAGGACCAATCAAGGGACAATATAATTTCAAATCTCTGTGGAGGGAAGTCTCTGTTTGTGTTCTTTGTTTGGGGGTTGTTCTTTTTTTTTATCTAAGAGGGGCCAGATGTATATCCAGGCTCTCCAAGGTTCCTGAAGTATTCTCTTCTATTCAGTATAGTGAGTATTAGAAAGGCGGATTAGTCTTCTAATTAATTTCTGTATTTGCAAATGTGTGTTTGCTGGAGAAATATCTTTATTTCTGTTTGCTGTTACTTTGAATATTCTGAGAAAGGGGGGCGGGAAGTCCCTCTGGTTTATAAGCTAGACACTATAATATTTTTCATCCCTTTCTTTTAATAACATCTTTTCTTTTTAGAACCTGATTGATTTCTTCCCTTGTTTGGGATCTCAGGGGAAGAGGAGAGGGTGGGGAAAGGGAATCCCTCTTTGTTTGATTCAAGGAGTTTGAATCAAGGTGATCTCTCCCGACGGCTAAGGGAGGGGGAGGTGGGGGAATGGGTATTTCCCTTTGTGTTAAGATCCAAGGAGTTTGGATCTGTGTTCCCCAGGAAAAGTTTTGGGGGAACAGGGAGTGTGCTAGACACTGGTATTTCTAGCTGGTGGCAGCATAACCAGATCTAAACTAGGATTTAAGTTTAGAGGAGTCCATGCTGGTCCCCATCTTGTGGACGCTCAAGTTCAAAGTGGGGAATAAACCTATGACATGGTAGGCAGCGTTGGAGATTTTTTTTAGAAACCAAAGCAAGGGAGGTTTTTTTCCTCCTTTCTGGCTGCTTGGAAAAACAGCTAGGGAAGAAGTATTAAGTTTTTCTAACAAGGTTTGTTAGAATGGACCCCCACTGAGAGAGCATTAGCAAGTTGCTAGAAACAGGACAAACCAGTTTTTCTGGTCTTCTCTCAGCCAGTAAACACAGCTACCCACATTTGCAAATGAAAAGTTTTGTTTTCTTTTTATTCAGTCGGGAATAGAAAGGTTAGGAACCTGTAAACCAAGCAACCTGAGCTAAAGCAACACAGTCAATTCACTGACTGAAGGGGTGTGTGGCCAGCACCAGAAAGCAGAAAACATGAATACCAGGAGAGCATCTCAGCTAGAACTGGCTAAGCTGGAAGCAGCAGAGAAAGACAAAGAACATAGGAGACGGATAGAACTAATTAGTGCAGAAATGGCCAGGGAAGAAGCTGCTCACAAGAGGGAAGTGGAAAAGCAACAAAAAGAACTGGAACTGAGACACAAACAGATAGAAATGAAAGAAAAAGAGCTGGAAATCCAGAAGCAGGCTCTGGAATTAGAAAAGGCTAAGCAGAATGTTCCAGCCAACCCTAACGACCCTTCTCCAAGCACTGTTTCCCATCCCAGGAAATTTCCCATCTACAAGGCAGGTGATGACACTGAGGCCTTCTTGGGAAATTTTGAAAGGACCTGCCATGGGTACAACATCCCTACAGACCAGTACATGATAGAGCTGAGGCCACAGCTCAGTGGACCCTTAGCAGAGGTGGCAGCTGAAATGCCTAAGGAAAACATGAACGATTATAAACTGTTTCAAACAAAAGCCAGAATCAGAATGGGGCTAACACCTGAGCATGACCGTAGGCGGTTCAGAGCCCTAAGGTGGAAACCAGATGTGTCATTCCCCAGACATGCCTACTACATTAGAAAGAATTGGGATGCATGGATGTCAGGACTAAAGATTCAGTCTCTAGAAGACCTGGCCCACCTGATGCAAATGGAACAGTTCTTAGATGGTGTTCCTGAGGAAATAGAACGGTACTTCCTAGATGGAAAGCCCAAAGATGTAACAGAGGCAGGGGAGATTGGAGGCAGATGGGTGGAAATAGCAGAAAAGAAAAAAGCTACTATCAAGGGGAGTGAATATAACAAGGGGCAAGCTGACAATAAACCCTACCACCGGGGGCCACCCAAGACCCCAGCTACAACCCAAGGAAAGCCTCAGACTACCTACAGTCCCACCTCACCATTCTCCAGCAACCCACCGCGGCCCAGTGACCCATCAGCTGGGCGATGTTTTAAATGTAATGAACTGGGGCATATAAAGGCCAACTGCCCCAAGAACCCCAATCGAGTACAGTCCATTACACCGCCATCACGCCAAGGATCCCCAGGCCCAGATATCTCTCAAATACCCCCGGAGTACAGGGAAACCTTGAGAGTGGGCGGGAAGAAGTTTACCGCGTGGAGAGACACCGGGGCACATGTGTCAGTTATCCACCCAGTCCTTAGTGGACCCAAAATTCATCAACCCAGAGGTCCAAATAACAATTTCCCCATTCATATCAAAATCTGTAACCTTATCTACAGCTGAATTGCCTGTCCAGTACAAGGGCTGGTCAGGAAGGTGGACTTTTGCCGTCTATGACAATTATCTCATCCCCATGCTACTGGGGGATGACTTGGTCAACCATGTGAAGCTGGCTAAGAGGGAGGGAGTGGTCAATAAACCTATGACACCAGCCTATACCTCTTTTGCTCCAGTTTAAGCCCATTGCTTCTTGTCCTATCCTCAGAGGTTAAGAAGAACAATTTTTCTCCCTCCTCCTTGTAACAACCTTTTATGTACTTGAAAACTGTTATCATGTCCCCTCTCAGTCTTCTCTGTTTTAGATTAAACAAACCCAAATTTTTTCAGTCTTCCCTCATAAATCATGTTTTCTAGATCTTTAATCATTTTTGTTGCACTTCTCTGGACTTTATCCAATTTGTCCACATCTTTCTTGAAATGTGGTGGCCAGAACAGGACACAATACTCTAGTTGAGGCCTAACCAGCGTGGAGTAGAGTGGAAGAATTATTTCGTATGTCTTGCCTTCTTCAAATCCATTGTCTTTATTTTGCTGTTCTCCCTCATACCATTCCTTAAAATCATGAACTCTACCACTCTCTCACACACACATGACTGCAATAAGAAATTATCAATGCTGAAAAAAGTAACTGCATTAGTTCTTCAATACAATTCTATTAAACTGACTTTACTGGTAAAACATATATAAAGAGCTGTGAAGGGTTCACTGTTAGAAGTATAGGAACAAAAATATTTTTTCCTAACGATCTTTTAATGTATCTCACTGGTTGTGTTTCGACTCCAGAAAGAGGTAGTGTGTAGCATCTCTAAAGCCGTGAGAATGCTCAGGATTTCCTTTATTGCAGTGACAGGTTTTATTGGGGAGTTTACAGTAGGATGAGTCTGGTTTGGATTCTTGCCAGGGAGTTGGTGAGGGGTGTCAGACAAGAAGTGTAACCCTCTGCTTGCTCACACTGGCACTCTGCCTCCCTCTAGTGGTAGCTAAATGGCCTAATGATTAATGAGCCTGCTCCAGGCTTGACTAAGAGCAGTGTCTTAACTCATGCAGTAGCAGTTCATGCATTTAGCTCCACAGGTCCCAGGTTTGATCCATGCTGCCTGTGCCAATGTGTGGGTCAGTGTTACAGAAGAGTTTCAGGAGAGGCTTAATATCTGATAGCTAACCCAACTGAAATCTGCAAGGTATGTAAATTAAGAAATTATTATTTTTTTTAATTTGCAGATGAACTCCAAGGAAAACTGAGTAAGTGTGTATTTATTCTTTGAATATAAAAGTCAGTTCAGTTCCATACTGAAAAAGAGATGCAAACAGAAATGAAGTTCTCACAGTTAGAAATATGGGAACTGAAGGATCTTTGTTGTTGTTGTTGATAGAATATCATTTTGATAAAATTTGCTAGGATGGATGGATGAATGCTACAGATCAATTCCTGCTCCCATTAGATGAGACTTTCCCCATATGCTATGGGCTATGTGTCACTTATATCCCACCTGCCCATTCAAAATAGGGCATACATGAGTATCTTGTGCTGCATAGTCCTAACACTTGCTCATAGTCCAGGAATGAATTTCACCCCAAATCAGTCCTTACATATCTTTGAGGGAGGGATAGCTCAGTGGTTTGAGCATTGGCCTGCTAAATCCATGGTTGTGAGTTTACTCCTTGACGGGGCCATGTCGGGATCTGGGGCAAAAATCAGTATTTGGTCCTGCTAGTGAATGCAGGGGGCTGGACTCAATGACCTTTCAGGATCCCTTCCAGTTCTATGCAATAGGTATATCTCCATATCTATGAATATAGAGGGAGTTAGGCCCTGACAATGTATCTCCAATTATATGATTTGGAATTTGCTACTGATGTCAATAATGGCAGTACGATCAAGCCCCATGAGTTACTGACTGTGTGTGGGTGTCCCATACTCAAAATATGAACCATTGATTACCCTTGCTGATGTTTTGCTATATCGGTCAATTTTCTCTTCTTCCCCCCCATCCCCCCACTTGAGATCTGTAGAGGTCAAGACACACACTTTTGCCAGGGTGTACCCCTGAGGGGTGCAGCCAGGAATCTCTTCCTCCAACCCCCATTGTGGCAGCAGGTGGCTTCAGTAATTGGCTCTATATTCATTCATTGTCGTCCATGGGCAGAATCCTTGGACATATCTGAGGCTCCAAACACAGAAGTCCCATACCCCTGAGGGGTGCAGCCAGGAAACTCTTCCTCCAACCCCCATGTTTTTGGAGGCTGCTATTGAGAAGTCTTTCCACTACCACTCCTTGCTTGGTGGAGCAAGAGAGGGGAGACGAATATCAGAGCCAACATGGATTGGCTCATTCCTTGCCTGGCATGGAGATGGAGGGGCTGAAGGCCTCAGCACATCCGTATGTGCTCATCAAAATGCTCCTGACAAAAGATGAAAAGGTGATGATGAGCTATGTGAGAAAGTGGGGACACATCTTTCTTTTCACATGACATCCTCCAACTCACCTTTGATAAGCTAAGACAAACGTTCTCAAACTTTATCATATGCCGAACAGCTCTTTATTAAACTATTTTCTGTTATTTGGTTAGTAGTAGAGCTGGGCAGGAAATGCTTTACCTGTCCCATTAGAATTTTCAACATTTCAAAACATTTTCCCATCTTGAATCAAAGTGAACAGTTGAAATCTTGAATTTTTTTCACAAACCAAAAGCTCCCTACCCCACCCACTTCAGTTTACGTCACCCACTTCAGTTTAGGTCAATTGAAACTTGTTGTTTTGATAATTTTGAAAAGTTTTGAATAGATATTTAAATGTTTTTTTTTCCTTTTTAAAAACCACTGTCATTGTAAATTTACTAAAACTTCTTAACAAAAAGTCTTTTGACTTGGAAATTCAAAACTTTCCATTACAAACATGTTAAAATGTGATGTTTTTTTAAAATCTCAAAACTTTTACAAGAAGTTTTTTTAATTATTATTATTATTGTTATTATTATTATTATTATTTTATTATTATTATTCACTGTTTCAGTGAACAGAACACTATTTCTCAGTGTTAGTTTTGATGCATCAACATTTTTCATCTAAAGGACATTTTATTGTAAAAATTCCCAATTGGGTCTGAGTTCCAATCTGAATTTGTCTAATTTTTACTTCTATTGCATTGTGAATGGCTGGAAGTTGAAGCTACACAAATTCAGACTGAAAAGAAGACATACATTATCAACAGTGAGAGTAATTATCCATTGGAACAATTAATCAAAGATCATGTAGATTCTCCATCACTAACCATTTCTAAATCAAAATTGGCTGTTTTTCTAAAAGATCTGCTCTAGGAATTATTTTGGGGAAGTTCTTTGCCCTGTATCATATAGGAGGTCAGACTAAATGATCACAATGGTCCTTTCTGGCCTTGGAATCTATGAATGTATCCTTGGTAATGGTATCTGAGTACCCTTGCCTTTGATTCTAGTAATTTACTATTTCTATACTTAGAATATTTTATAAATTACCTAATTTTGTTTTGGTTCTGGATATTACATTATTTCTGTGCAGTATGGAGACAAAACTAGAAGTACAAGATTAAGCACTATTGATTTTGTTGCGTGTAGGATGTCTGGTTGGGTAATATGGGGAGGAGAAGTTTTGGGGGACAAGAACTGTGAATACAAGAGAGATTGATGCCTATCGTGTGTCAATGAAAAGGAACTGGCAGATGAGCATGATGGGTTCTGCGATCAGTATCCATGGGAAGGCAAGGATTCTGTAGAGTTTCCAGTGCTGGGAGAAGGCTTGGGATTTCCTCTTCATGGTGTGAAATGCTTTTCAGAGGTTTGGCATGGCTGGCATATGGGTCTGGTTGGATATTGGGCATTGGGACTGTAGTGAGCTGGTGTGGCTCCCTGCCGCCTTGGAGGGGGACGAGCCCATCTGAAGGCCGGAGTGGGCGGAGCTAGGGAGCTGTGAGCTCACCCCTCAGAGGGTCAGGCGGCGACCCAGAAGTATAAAGGCCGGCCCTCAGAGCTCACTGAAATCCCAGTCGCCAGGGAGGCCAGATGTATCTAGCCTACCCCGCGACTGGGAAACCCCTGCAGCCCCAGGTGCAGGCCAGGACTGGCCTTATTTGCCCTGCGCCCACTACCTGGAGGAGTTGCCGGACCTGCCCTGCGCTTGCTACCCGGATGAGTTGCCGGACATGCCGATTGCCCACTAGGGCCTGGGCTTGCTACTCTTTGTACTGTTGTTGCTCAGCCCTGTCTGAGGGCCTGAGCCCCGGACTCATTAGTGCCCCACCCTGACCTAGGGCCTGGGCTTGCTCCTTTTTGTACTGTTGTTGCTTGGCCCTGTCTGAGGGCCTGAGTCCCTGGCTCCTTATTGCCCCGCCCTGATCTAGGGTCTGGGCTTGATACTATTTGTACTGTTGTTGCTCAGCCCTGCCCGAGGACCTGAGTACTTGACTCATTGTTGCCCCACCATGACCCAGTGCCTGGGCTTACTGTGCTTGTTCCAGTTACCACTGGCCAGACTCATTCCCCTTAATATCAGCTGTGTGTAGTGAGCCAATGTGGCTCCCCGCCACCTGGAGAGGGTCGAACCAGGCAGAAACCCTTGTACAGGACAGAAATTGGGAATGTGTAACAGTGGAATATGTCAGGTGTTTTAGATTAGAAACTCTTCACACACACACACACACACACACACACACACACACACACACACACCTGCAATAAGAGACAATAATACAGGTAGAAAAAAGTAACTTTGAATTGGTTCCTCCACAGTATAATTCTATTTAACTGACTAACGTGGCAAAATATATATAATAAACTGTGAAAGTCTCACTGTTAAAAGTATAGGAACAAAAATATTTTTCCCATTAATCTTTTATTTCATTTCATGGAATGTGTTAGAACTGCAGAAACAGGAATGTGTAACATCTCTAAAGCGGTGACAGTGCTTTCCTCTACTGCAGTGACAGGTTTTATGGGTGAGTTTTATGGTAGGGAGATGAGTCTCATTGCAATTCTTTTGCAACAGACTTGGTGAGGGGTGTCTGATTAGAAATTTTAGAGATTAGAAGCTTTTAATATCTGTTATCTAACCCAAATGAAATTCACAAGGTGTGTAAATGAAGACAATCTTATTTTCTTTGCAGATGTACAAGAAGTAGAACTGAGTAAGTGTGCGTTGATTCTTCAAATGTAAAAGTTAATTCAGTTCTATGCTGGAAAAGAGATGGAAATCGAAATGAACTTCTCACAGTTAGACATACGGAAACTGAAGGATTATTGTTGTTATTGTTAGAGTACGATTTTGATACAATTTGCAAGGATAGACTGATCTATGCTACAGACTTATTCCTGCTCCTATTGAGTGAAAGTCTTCCCTATGCTATGGGCTATGTGTCACTTCAGTTCCACCTAACCCTTCAAAATAGGTCATAGTGTATAACCTGTCCTGCAGAGGCCTAGTGCTTGTTCTCTGACTAGAAATGAATTTCACCTGTTGTATTAATTCAGCTGGAATCACTAGGCCAACAAAACACAGTCACGATACATTAACCTGTTAAACAAGGTGTGGGGTTTGGTGTACCTTGGCAAAGCCACCATTTAAAATCCTTTTGACCTTTTATTAAAGATAAAGAACAGAAGGAAAAACAGTTAAAGCATTTGAAATGTAAAGTACTAAAAAGGCTTTCATTTTAACAGCAGCTGAAAAGGGTTTTGCTGAGTTTTGGTATATCTGTTAATTCTCTTTTCTCCACACCCATTGAGGTCTGGGGAGGGCAGGACACTCACTGCTGCCAGGCTGAAGGGTATCAGAGACTCTCCAGCCCTTATCATCCTGGTCAGGCCTGAGAGCACATCCCCATTTCATGAATCTCTTCACTACAACTCTTGGCCTAGGGGCTTGGTGGAGCTAGACAGGGGAGATGAGTAGCAGTAGCAGAGCTAACATGGATTGGTGCCTTCCCAGCAAGCACTAACATGAAAGGGATTGAGGAGCACTCCCACCTTTTTGTACAGGGAGCTAAGGAGAGAGAAGGCTGCTTCATTTGCTGAGATAAGAGTCTGTCTCTCAGTATGTGAGCAGCTCTGATGCAATGCAAAGGAGGGTAGGCAGCCAGTCAGAGTGGGGTTACCCTATAGAAACATCTAAAAACCTATGGATTATGGGGAAATCCCATAGACCTGGCAAATCAGAGGCTATCTGAAATCCCACAGAGCTGGCAGGTCTGAGTCAATTTGACTTTGAAAGGTGGCACTCATTTGAAATATCAGTAAGTACAGATACAACTTTATCACACAAACATCTGATTACTTTAGTTATCTTTGTGCAATGATATTTTTTCTGTCTCATCCACTCTCCTCCCTCACCACCCTTAAACACCCTCCGCTCTTGGTTATTGGGAGGGAGCTGGGCTCTCTTATATTCCTCTCCCATCTCTCTGGCTGCTGAAGCCCATTTTCATCTCTCTCATAGCAGGGAAGACAGCAGCTCCAGATAGAGACTATGCAGTTCCCCACTGCCAGCATCACCACATATATTGTCTGGTGATCTGCTGTCTCCGCTTGCGACTGAGGAGTGAGTGAAGGATAGAATTGGTGATTCCATGAGAGCCACATATGGGGTCAAAACAGTACAATAACCACAGTATGTGTGTACAGTGTGCTTTACTTTCTCATTTCTGCCCAAGTAAATTGCTCTGTATTGCATCTGACATCCTCAATTATCTGCTGTGTCGTCATATCCCGGGATATTAAAGAGACACAGTGGGTGAAGTTAGTCCAATAAAAGATACTGGATCACTCACCTTGATCCTCAGTTATCCTCAGCCTGGGACATTTCTGCTGCCAAAAGCAGGAAAATTGGCAGTAGATCCCTCTTTGAATTCAATGTCTGTTATTTCTCACTTTCATTTCAGAGTGGAGAAGGACTCACAAGGAAACAGGTAACAGAATACACATCTCTCCTGGTAATTTGACATTATATTCATACTTTAAAAAATAGAAGCAGAACATATTGCTCTCACAGAGATGACACCTGGGGCTTTACTCCATTTCCTCTCAGGCCTTACTCGTTCTGTTCTTTCAACCGATGTAACTTATATCAAAATCTGGCACTATATATTTGAGTATCAATAAGAAACATTTCAGGATCCCTCCATTTCTGTGTAAAGTTCAATCAAATATCACATCTCTGAACTATTACAGTGTAACAAAATTGTCAGAATAGAACAAAACCCATTATCGGTAGATATTTTGCCTGAGTAAGGACAGCAAGAATTGGCCCACAAACCATATCTCCCATGTTCCAGTTTATACTGGCATTAGACAAGGTTTTCTTAAATCCAAATATCTCTTTGCAGATAACATCACTCTTAATCCAGACACAGCCCACCCCAACCTTTCCATTTCTGGGGCTAAGAAGAGTTTGAAACATGAAGCCCAACCTCAAAATGTTCCATCAACTCCAGAGAGGTTCGATTCAACTGTGTGTGTGTTGGGCTTGGAAGGATTCTCCTCTGAAAAGCACTACTGGCAGGTGGATGTCGGGAGCAGCACTGACTGGGACCTGGGAGTGGCCAGAATATCAATACAGAGAAAAGGAAAACTTTCCTTATGTCCTAAAGAGGGATTCTGGATTCTGGGTTTCAGTGGGAGAGATTATTGGGCAAAAACAGATCCATGGACCCGGGTCATGGTGCAGAAAAAGCCCAATAAAATTGAAGTTTACCTTAGTTACCAAGATAGCCAGGTGACCTTTTTCAATGTAACTGATGGGTCTGTGTTGTTCACATTTAATGATTGTTCATTCTCAGGAGAGGTTTATCCATTCTTTAAAAATTCACACAAAGAAACAACAATGAGAATTTGTTCTATAAGAGAAGATGAAGGATCTTAAAATGCCACTATGACTCATTTATCTGACTATCTTTGAAATCAAGTTTCTCACCAATTAATTTGAATTACATTTTGCCTCTGTGTTGTCTGTGGTGTCAGCTGTGAAACAGCACTGCTATTCATTTTATGACTCTGTACCATCGAGTTTGTTGCCAATAAAATTTGAACTGTGTATTTTACTCTGTACTTTGTGAGCTGCCATCTTAATTACTTGCTTTGAGCAACAAATGATTTTGTTTGTTACTTCTGACAAATACTGTTATTTGACTAGGCTGTTAAGGAAAGGATAGTTGTGTTGCAGATCTTCAAGAGAAATCAGCACCCACATTTAGGCTTTCAAGATTTCCAAGAGCTCAGCTGCCATTTACCCAGCAGGAAGAGCTCCTTAAAAATCTGACAATAACTGTCACAGAGGGAACTGCTGGGTGGATATTAATGGGTAAAAAACCATCCAACCCAGCACACGTTCATTTTTGTCTTGACACAACATCACCACGCTTATAACATCACTAATTTAGTGCTTTTGACTGGCCTGTGTAGCCACACAGCGAGGTAAGGGAAAATAAAATACCCCCCATCCCTCTACACCGCCACGCAGGACTTACTGTCATAGTTACAAGGCAGTTGAACCTCTGACCTCTTTCTAGTCCCTCTGAGAGATCCCATGCTGAGGCCTCTTGCTCTCACCGGTCTCAGGATGGAATCTCATGAGTCTTCAACTCTTAGATGGGGATCTGACTATAGTAACTTGGTTATATACCATCCACTTACCACCCTTCAGTCCCATCTCAGAGTGGGGGCCTGCTTCATATTCCTTTCACGAAACTTTGAACAATGATACTGACCAAAAGCCTTTTAAAAACAAAATATTTTTATTTAGCAGTTGTGTGGTTTGTTGAAATAGAGTAATATCCCTTTAAATAGTCTGTGGGCCCTCTGTTAGTGTTCACCATAGTCTATGAGTTGGAAGCTGCCAGAAACCAGTCAGCACAGTAATATGTATGTACCTAGGCCATGCATACTTGTGTATATTTAGAAAACTCATTTATTTGAATACATATGTTTATTTGGAATATTTGGAGCCTATGTTGTTTCTTCATATTGTTTTAGCTTTGTAAGGAGCAGACGACACAATGATTGGTAACAAGGAGGGAAGCCCAATCCCAGAGTACAGTGGAACAGAGAATAACTGCAGAGTCCTAGATGAAAAGGCAACTGCAACCACTTGGACTGTGAGAAAACTAATCATTCTAGGAAAAACAAACAAAAACCCCTAAAAGCTTTGTAAAAGTCTGGCTGTTTCAGGAAAATTGACTTGTCTGAGAAATTTCAGAGTGGTAGCCGTGTTAGTCTGTGTCAGGAAAAACAATGAAGAGTCCTTCTGGCTCCTTAGAGACTAACAAATTTATTTGGGCATAAGCTTTCAAGGGCTAAAACCACTTCATCAGATGCCTGGGAAAATACAATCGTAGGTATATCTACACAGTACATGAAAAAATGGTAGTTGCCTTACGAAGTGGGGGTTCACGGTTACTCACACCTTCTTGTCAACTATTTGAAATGGGCCACCCTCATTACCACTACAACAGTGATTTTTTTCCTCTCTTGGTATTGTACTATTGAGAATTGCCTACTTTAATTGAACTGTCTTGTTAGCACTGACCCCCCACTTGGTAAGGCGACTCCCATCTTTTAATGTACTGTGTATATATACCTATGACTGTATTTTCCACTCCAGGCATCTGATAAAGTGGGTTTTAGCCCACAAAAGCTTATGCCCAAATAAATTTGTTAGTCTCTAAGGTGCCCCAAGTGGGTCAGCCCTCTGCTCAGCTGTGGTGAGAGTGGAACAGAGTGTGGTAGCTAATGGCATCAGTGTTGAGCAAAAGGTATCAATTTTACCGGGTATAATGGGGACTAAAACCTATAACCTGCTGTGTAGCCTGACAGTTTCTGTTGAACCAGCAGGCAAAGCATTTGCTGAGATTATGGAAATTCTCCAACATTACCTCTTGCCAAAATCACTGGTGATTGCAGAGTGTTTCTGATTTTATAAATGAAATCATGTGAACCATTGGAATAAGAATGGTGTTGGCCCACACACTGCATGGGATGGGACTAAGAAGTTTGTATGATTTGAAGGGGTCCACACTACAGTGCCTCTTTGCCTGTATAGTCAGCTTATAACACTTCCCCGTATGGAGAGGAGCAGTGATTTCACATGTGCCGGAAGACCAGAATGGCAGGCCTATTGCCTTTGCTTCTACATCTCTTACCTCTGTAGAACGTAAATATTCTCAAACTGATAGAGAAGCTGTGAATTTACTCAGGGTAGGGCTTTGTGAGCCAGGGCAGTAGGGGACAGTCTGGGTTACCCTAAATAACAGTGACACAGCCACCCCCTTGACATCCATATTATTGGGTAGTGTGATGGGGCAAGGTCAGATGGCTACAGTAAAGTAGTGAGGAACAGGTATGTTAGCCCCAGGCTAAACAAATCCCTGGTACCATGGTAACCAAATGGCAGTTGCTCCAGGTTAATCAAGACACCTGGGTCCAATTAAGATCCTTCAAGAAGACAGCGGAGATAGCTAGATAGATTGGAACACCAGAAGCCAATCAAGGGCTGGCTAGAACTAGTTAAAAGCCTCCCAGTTAGTCAGTGAGGTGTGGATGTCAGGAGCTATAGGAGGGAGCCGCGCTGTTGGAGGAACAAAGCAGTACCAATCCGTATCAGGTGTAAGGAAGGAGGCCCTGAGGTAACGATGAAGGAGATATTGAGTGGGGACTGCTATGGGGAAGTGGCCCAGGGAATTGTACACATCCTATTTTCAAAAAGTCAGCTACCATAGCTGGCTAAGCAGCAGTTCTGCAGAAAAGGACCTGGGGATTTCAGTGGACAAAAAGCTGGATGTGAGTCAGCAGTGTGCCCTCGCTGCCAAGAAGGCCGACAGCATATTGGGCTGTATTAGGAGGAACATTGCTAGCAGATTGAGGGAAGTGATTATTCCCCTTTAGTCGACACCAGTGAGGCCACATCTAGAGTATTGTTTTGCTCCCCCCACTACAGAAAGGATGTGGACAAATTGGAGACAGTCCAGTGGAGAGCAACAAAAATTATTAGGGAGCTGGGGCACATGATTTATGAGGAGAGGCTGAGGGAACTGGGGTTATTGAGTCTGCAGAAGAGAAGAGTGAGAGGGGATTTGATAGCTGCTTTCAACTACCTAAAAGGAGGTTCCACAGAGGATGGAGCTAGTCTGTTATCAGTAGTGGCAGATGACAGAACAAGAAGCAATGGTCTTAAGTTGCAGTGGAGGAGGTCTAGGTTGGATATTAGGAAACACTATTTCACTAGGGGGGTGGTGAAGCACTGGAATGGGTTACCTAGGAAGGTGGTGGAATCTCTATCTTCAGAGGTTTTTAAAGTCAGGCTTGACAAAGCCCTGGCTGGGATGATTTAGTTGCTGTGGTCCTGCTTTGAGCAGGAGATTTGACTAGATGACCTCCTGAGGTCTGTTCCAACTCTAATCTTCTATGGTTCTATGATTTAGGTTTCTGTCCCTTCCCGTGTAGGTGCAGGGAATCCAGACAAACAACACCTGTGCCAGCGTATTGTCATGTGGGTCGAGCACAGCAACTCCTTCCCCTCCTGGCACTGTGGTGGAAATCTTTGGGAATGACATGCTGAGACCCCAGTAGGATGCACGAGCAGCACCTACATCTGGAGACAACCATTCCTTGGCCAAGGGAGAAGTCCTGAGTATGGGCCATGACTGTTCTTTTTTGAGTGCTTGCTCATATCAATTCCAGTTAGGTGAGTACATGTGCTGCGTGCACAGCTGTCAGAAATTTTTCCCTAGCAGCTACCCATCGGGCCTACTGTGGAGCCCCCTGGGATGGCGCCGATATGGCACTCTATAAATGACCCTGCCAGCCCAATCCCCCTTCAGTTCCTTCTTATGCCAGTGATGGTTGTTGGAACAGTGTTCGCTTGCTCGCAAGTGCTCCACTAATCCCTAGCTCTTCTGCTTATCTTTGTTTATAGTTACCCACTGTTAGTTAATTTTTCTCTTCTAGTTGTTATTTGTAGTCTTTAGTGGTTGGGGTTTTTTTCCCCTTCAATGAGTGCCCCGCAGTGCTCTGGGGCATCCCATCCCAGGGCTTCAAATCCTATAGTTTCTGTGCCAAACCGGTGTCCGTGGGTAACCCCCATGACTCCTGTCTCAGGTGTCTGGGAGAAGCCCATTAGGTGGACAAGAGCAAAATCTGAAAGGCCTTCAAACATCACACTGGAAAGGAGAGGGAGATTCATGTAAAACAAGTCCTCATGGAGTCTGCCCTCTGTCCACAGCAGGACCTGGCCTCGAGCACCTCGGTGCAGAGCACTCCTCCAGCAGTGCAGTCCGCAGCACTGAAAAATGACTTGGCACACCTTCCCAAGGGTCGGAGGTCTCCCGGGGCCCAGAAGCATTCCCTTTGGCACCACTTCCACTAGCCAGCTGCCCGCAAGAAGCAGGCCAAGGACAAGGCTTCACAATGGCCTAATATGGAAACTGCAGCCTTGGCAGGGCACGGTGCGGAGCATGGGCCTACAGCCAATAGACCCTTCAGTCAGGCTCAACCTTCACGGGCTTGCCTTCCCCAGGAAGCCTGGAGTTCCCGTGGCTGCAGGTGGAGGAGATCACACTACCCTCCACACTGGATTCTTTTGAGACTGCTAGGGGGCTTATCGAAATGAAGGTGTCCAAGTCTCCAGTCTCGAGGCCTACACTAACCCGAGGCCTAGCACCTTCCAGAGACAAACTGGCTATGTTTGGGCTGTCTGCCCCCCGACCAGGATCTCCATGCTGCTCAGAGTCGCAACACTGCTCTGACTCCTAGCGCTGCTCCCCAGCATGGTACAGTCCCGTTTGCAACACCATTCCAGATTCTGCTCCGGACACCGGTCCTCGCTTTGGCACAGGTGGCATCTGCTCTCCACTCTGCACATCACGTCACTGCTCTCTACCAAGGCAAAGCCCCACTTTGTGGTGCCAATCGACCTCCCAGCACCGCTCCACATCTCGCCGCCATTCCTCGCAGCGGCACTGCCAGATACCATCCGGTTATCGTTATTCCCCACAACACTCATTCCATCCATTCGAGGAGTAGGAGGCCTCTGTGGGGCAGTCCCACACCGCCCCTCTTCGGCCGTCTCACTCAAATTCAGGTAAGGCAGAGCATCGGGGGCATTGGAAGTGCCCAGATCAGGGCCAGGAAGTCTTCAGTGCCCCACTGGCAACCCCAGTAGCAATTCTGGACCCCTTGGATGCCCCCACAGTGTTCCCCCACCATCCCGTTTGGGGTCTCAACTCCCCAAGGCAACCATCAGCTGCCCACCTCAGGATCCATCGCAGAACCTGGATCCAACCCCACCCCCAGTGGAGGCTACACCTGGCATTCAGGAGGAATCAGTCCCAGAGGATCAGGAGGCTGTCATGGAACTGGTCCTGCCGGTGGCATCTTCCTCATCATCTCCTGATGAGGCAGTTGCGGGTACCTCCACATCCAGTCCACCACTCATGGACTACAGGGCCCTGCAGGAACTCCTCCGAAGGGTAGCCCTAAATATTAACCTCCAGGTGGAGGAGGTGGTAGAGGACGAGTACCCTGTGGTGGACATCCTGGCACCTGAGGGTCCCTCTCAGGTGGCCTTACCCATGAAAATAGTCTAATGACAAGACTATTTGGCAAACACCTACCTCTGTTCTCACTACAGCCAAAGGGGCCGAAAAAAAGTACTTTGTCCCTACTAAAAGGTATGAGTATCTTTTCACCCACACCCCTCCGTGTTGTGGAGGCAGTGAATGAAAAAGGGAGACAGAGTCAGCAAGGGCCCGCACCCAAATCAAGAGATGCTAAATGCCTTGATTTGTTTGGGAGAAAGGCTTATTCAACAAGGAACCTTTCTCTCTGGATCGCTAACCAGCTTGCAATCCTGAACAGGTACAGTTACAACTCATGGTCTGCAATTCAAAAGTTCAAAGAGCTTCTCCCATCCAAGTCAAAGGCTGAACTGAGGGCTACCTCTGAGAAGGACAGAATCGTAGCCCGAACTTCCCTCCAGGGTTCTTTGGATGCCGTGGACTCGGCAGCGTGTATCCTGGCATCAGGTATCATGATGAAATACAATGCCTGGCTCCAATTCTTGGGTCTCCCCCCGGAAATTCAGCAAACAACTCGACAACCAGGGCCTGTTTTCTGAGCAGACAAACTCTAGACTGCATAGCCTGAAGGACCCCCATAATACCATTAAGTCCCTCGGCATGCATACCATGGTGAACCAAAGGAAGCCTTTCAAACACAGACCACCCAGCAGCAATCTTTTCCTGCTAGACCCAGGTAGGACTTCTCCTGCAGAAGGAATAGATATAGTCAGCGTAGGCCATCGCTCCCTCCTCATGGGCAGGGCCAGGGACAGTCCAAGCCCCCTCTGGGCCCTAAGCACCCCTTTTGAAGGTGCACATGAGGACGGATTACCAGTCCACAACCCGGCCAGTTATCTTCCCTCCCTGAACCATTTATCCCACTTCTACCTTATTACTTCGGACCAGTGGGTGCTCCACACAGTAGAAGATATTCTATCCACTTCTGCTCCTCCTCACCCTCCCATCCCCCTTGCCCATCTCTCTTCAGGGACCCCTCTCATGAACAACTTCTCATCCCGGGGGTTCAAACCCTCCTCGCTGTAGGAGCAGTGGAGAAGGTGCCCCAGGAGCCCAAAGGCAAGGGTTTCTACTCCTGTTACTTCCTCTTCCTCAAAGCAAAGGGAGGCCTAAGCCCAATTCTGGACCTGAGGGAACTCAACTAGTTCATCATCAGCCTGAAGTTCTGCATGGTCTCCTTGAGCACAATCATCCCTTCTCTGGATTCGGGGGACTGGTACACCCCCCTCAATATGAAGGATGCCTATTTTCACATATCTATCACCCCATCTCACAGACGGTTCCTCTGCTTCATGGTAAACAAGGTACATTATCAATTTACAGCTCTCCCATTCAGTCTATGCATGGCGCCCCACATCTTCACCAAATGCATGGCGGTCATGGCAGCCTTCCTTCGCCACCATCACGTGCATGTCTACCCTTATCTGGATGACTGGCTCCTCTGAGGCTGCTTTCATCAGCAGGTGAAATCACAGGTGCAAATGGTGAGAGAGACACTCGAATGCTTAGGCATCATTCTCAATGTCAGCAAATCCGTCCTCATCCCAACTCAAAGAATAGAGTTCATTAGGGCAGTCCTCGATGCCAATCAAGCAAGAACCTTCCTCCCAGAGGCACGACGTCTGGCCCGCTCACAGATAATCAGCGGCCTTTGCAGCTTTCCCACCACCATGGTGAGGCAGTGCTTCAGGCTGCTGGGCCACATGGCATCCTGTACCTATGTGGCGCAGCATGCCAGATTGTGACTCAGGCCTCTGTAAGTGTGGCTCGCGTCCATGTATTGCCCGGGCTGTGACAGTCTGGACAAGGTGCTGACCAGTCCAAGGCATACCCTCGATTCCCTACGATGGAGGCTCGTCCGCCACATGGGGGGTGCCGGGGTTCCTTTCCACCCTCCCCAGCCCACCTTGACTCTGGTAATGGACATGTCTGCGCTGGGCTGGGGAGCACATCTCAGAAGCCTGACAACTCAAGGCTTGTGACAAGTAGAGGAACTGGCTCTGCATATCAACATCAAAGAGCTCAGGGCGGTCCTCCTTGCATGCCAAGCATTTCTGTCCCGCTTACAGGATCACTGTGTAGTGGTGCTGATGGACAATACCATGGCCATGTTTTATATAAACAGGCAAGGTGGAACCTGATCATCTCCTCTCTGTCAGAAAGCCCTCCGACTGTGGGAATTTTGTCTAGCCCACTCCATCCTTCTCCGAGCTTCATACCTGCTGGGCATCCAGAACATATTGGTGGACAGCTTGAACAGACAGTTACTTATGCCCGAGTGGTCGATTCGTCCTGACATCAGCCACTCAATCTTCCGTATTTGGGGATTTCCCCAAACCAACCTGTTCACCACACAAGCCAAAAGGAAGTGTCCAACCTTCTGCTCCTTCTGGGGTCACAGCATAGGCTCGATCGCAGATGTGTTCCTTATTACATGGTCTGGTCAACTGTTATATGCCTTCCCACCATTTCCACTCATCCACAAGGTGCTTCTCAAGGTTCGCAGGGACAGGGCGAACATCATACTGGTGGCTCCACTTGGCCTTTCCAGTGTTGGTAACCCACCTTAATGGTCCAGTCCCCGGTATATCTACCTCTCCCTCCCAACCTCATCTTGCAGAATCACGGCCACCTCCTTCACTTGGATCTTCAGTAGCTCTGCCTCATGGCCTGGAAGTTCCATGGTTGAACCAAGCAGAGCTTGCTTGTTCGGACCCGGTGAGGCAGGTGCTTCTGGAGAACCGTAAGCCATCTACCAGGGCCACTTAGATAGCAAAATGGAAATGATTTTCTATATGGTGTGCCCAAAGGCACGTACTCCTGCTCCAGGCTTCAATCCCATGTATCCTGGATTATCTCCTGCACGTGAAAGATGAGCGCCTGGCATTCGGTTCTCTCAGGGTCTATCTCGTGGCTATATTGGCTTTTCATCCTGGTGTTTCTGGGCCCTCAGTGTTTGCACACCCCATCATGGGACGTTTCCCGAAAGGTTTGAAGACGATTCATCCCCCGATGAAGCCCCCTGTTCTTGTCTGGGACCTTAATTTAGTCCTTTCTCGCCTCATGGGTGCTCCTTTCCAGCCATTAACTTCCTATTCACTCCTCTACCTCCCTTGGAAGGTTGCTTTTTTGGTGGCCATCACCTTCACACTATGCATGTCTGAGCTGCGGGCCCTCACGTCTGAGCCTCCATAAACAATTTTTCATAAAGACAAGGTGCAGCTTAGACGTCTCCTGGCCTTTCTTCCTAAAGTCGTGTCCCGCTTTCATGTGAGCCAGAACATTTTTCTGCCAGTTTTCTACTGAGAACTTCATGCCAGCCCTCATGAACAGCGGCAGCATTTGCTGGATGTTAGAAGGACGCTCGCCTTCTATATAGACCGAACAAAGCTGTTCCACAAAAACACCCCGTAGTTCGTCACTTTAGCAGAGCGGATGAAAGGTTTCCCAGTCTCTTCCCAGTGGATCTCCTCCCGGATCACAGCGTGTATTCGCGCTTGTTATGACTTGGTGAAGGTTCCTGTGCCTGCCATTACAGTTCACTCCATGAGAAAGCAGGCCTTGTCGACAGCCTTCCTGGCCCACATACCTCTTGAGGAGAGCTGCAGGGCTGCCACATGGTCTTCAGTGCACACCTTTACGTCACACTACGCCATCGTCCACCAATCTCGGGACGATGTGGCCTTTGGCAGAGTGGTTCTTCAATCTTCAATACCTTGATTCCGACCCCACCTCCGAGGTAAGACTTGGGAGTCACCTAACTGGAATTGATATGAGCAAGCACTCAAAGAAGAAAAAATGGTTATTCACCCTTTTTGTAACTGTTGTTCTTCTAGATGTGTTGCTCATATCTATTCCATTCCCCCCCCCCACACACACACACACCTTCCCCTCTGTCGGAGTTGCTGGCAAGAAGGAACCGAAGGGAGGTCGGGCCAGCAGAGTCGTATATAGAGCACCATATTGGCTCCACTCCAGGGGGCTCCATGGCCGGCCCGACGGGTAGCTGCTAGGGAAAAGTTTCTGACATCCGTGCACACAGCATGCACACACACTAACTGGAAGAGATATGAGCAACACATCTCAAACAACAGTTACAAAAAGGGTGAATAATTATTTTTTGTCACTCTTAGCTGATAGCCCAGTCTGGAGGGGAAAACACAAGGCCCTTGTAAATGGATCCAGCATGGAAACCGATGTTGACTTTACTGGGAGTGTGTCCTGTTAGAAGACACAGGCATGCCCCAAACACAGGAGACAGCATCATAATTAACGGTAAGTGTCCAGGAGAATAGTGAGCTTCTAGCACAGGGGCAGGTGCATACTTGTGACATGCTACCCACCCCCTATAGAGCTTCGACCCATTCATTTCTCCATCTGTGACTCTCCAGGCATGGCTCCACCCCAGCTCCACCAGGCATGCTGTGCTGTCAAAGTGATGATGTATGTGTTTAGATTTTTAATTTCTGTGAGCTTGTTAACACAGCCCTGCCACCAATGCACTGTCCACCAGGCCTAACTGTGGAAGTATCAGGTGTCTCCTGATAAGCCCCTAATCTCCAACCCATTCCTCTTGTTCCCTTTGTCACACCTCGGGCAAGCATTAGGGATAGATAGCCGTCACACTGAGAGCTTGGGTATAGCAGGCAGGAAATCCTTTCTACAGAAGGGGGCTGGATTTACCTAGTCATTGTGCCTGGGCTGTCCTTGTAATGCCTCCAATCTGTCCATGTCCAGAAACTGGGACCAACTACTGAGCTTTCTTTCTTTCTTTCTTTCTTTCTTTCTTTCTTTCTTTCTTTCTTTCTTTCTTTCTTTCTTTCTTTCTTTCTTTCTTTCAGTAAAAATAAAAGAAGTGTGTCGGGGAGGAAGACAAAGGTTATTGTTCACGGACTGATTCCTCATGTGGTGTAAATTGATGTAACTCCATTGAAATCCACTGCCAATTTGCATCAAATTATGTCCCCATGAGGTTTTGCTTTAGTAGCTCTGGAGCACTTGTTCATTTATTATTGTTTTTTAAGTCTTTATAAAAATTGCAATAAAACATTATCACTAAATAGATTTTTTTTAATAAAGTTTTGGATTATGGACTCCATTTGCAGTCGCCATTCAGCTTCCATATAGGAATTATTTCAGGGAAGTCTTATGACCTGTTTGATGCAGGTCAGATTAGATGATCACAGTGGTACCTCCTGGCCTTAGAATTTATGAATACTCATACACTTTATCCACTGGCTTGTACTGATGCCTCTGCTGTCTCTAAGAGCTGTACCATTCCTAGTTGTGATCATTCATATCTCAGCTAATTGTACTGTTTATAAGCAGAAGGCTTTGCTGAGTTAAGTGTCCAGGAATCATGCCAATGTATTTTTTTTTTTACAATTTAACTAAACATTGGGCCTTCAACTACCTGAAGCAGGGTTCCAAAGAGGATGGAGCTACACTGTTCTCAGGGGTGGCAGATGACAGAACAAGGAGCAATGGTCTCAAGTTGCAGTGCGAGAGGACTAGGTTGGGTATTAGGAAACACTATTTCACTAGAAGGGTAGTGAAGCCCTGGAATGGGTTACCTAGAGGAGTGGTGGAATCTACATCCTTATAGATTTTTAAGGCCTGGCTTGACAAAGCCCTGGTTGGGATGATTTAGTTGGGGTTGGTCCTGCTTTGAGCAGGGGGTTGGACTAGATAACCTCCTGAGGCCTCTTCCAACCCTAATCATCTATGATTCTATGATTCTGCTATAGTATACAAAAGTCAACTTTCCCTGGTATTACACCAGTGTAAACAAGAGCTGAATTGCCTCCTCTTCATATTGAACATCTCTTCTTACCTAAACACCATCCCCAGGACACTGCTTGCATGTGATAGGCGCTTTTTCTCCCGAAGTTTCTAAAGTGGTCTATTAACTAGACAGTCGTTGGAGGTTGCATAAGGAGCTCCAGGCTAAGATTCCCTTCAAGCTCAATATATGAGTATGGAATTAGACTTTTACTAAGGCATTTTGCTAAAGCTCATTTGTTAAGGGCATCATACTTTGGGAGGCAGTTCCAATATGGTTTTCCTTGCAAATACCCCATGTCTTTTCTTATCTATGTTCTAATAGGAACATGAGACTATGGGGTGAACTATCAGAGCAGCAGCATCCTCTCAACATGATATTCCAGCATTTTGCTCTGTCAGTTCAATACAATCTCAATTATAAATGACTCCACTATGAAAACTGTTCAGCACAATACTCCTCAAGTGGTAGTGATTTTCATGTTCCCCGCTTTGTCCACCCCAAATCCTTAATTACTGCTGACCTAACTCCTAAAGCATGGCTTACTAGCAGATTCACAGGGCTGCATTACAAACAGTCATAGGATATCTGTTCCCTATGCTTTTTATTCTTAAAATCCTGTCAAATGTGGTGTAGAAACCTTTGGAAAAATGCACAGAAAGAACACTCAGTGGAGAATGAATCGGACCCTATCTGATGAAATCATAGTGAATAATTCTTTTTATGCTAGTGTAAAAAAAAGTGAATATAGCAAAACTGTATCTGCCCAGTTGCAAAGAATTGATAAATAAATCAGCTCTGCCCAAGTATAGTTAATGAAAATATCAGTTCAAAGCTTTGTTTTTATATAAACCAGTTTACAGTAAATAAATACAGGTGTGTAGATTGATATTAATACATTAATTAATAGTCAGAGTCTCTGGAATTCTTTCCCCCATATTTACTAGTCTAAAGATCGCAGAAATGAATGCAATAAAATCTCCTGAGCTTATAATGCAGCAATAAAACCCAACAGGTATGATGTAATGCTGTATGAATGTCTTGAGTATTTAAAATTTGAACAGAACATGAACAAAAGCTATTTTGAAATATTTACATGGCTTTACCTTTAGTGTAACTAGAGCTGGGTAAATAGTGGAACTGAAGGAAAAAAAATGTTTTCCTTTGGGTTGAACCAAAAACAAATATGTCCTGAATCAAAAGTAAAAACAAATTTCCTCCGACCCAATTTGAAATTTTGAAAAAATAAAAAAAAAGCAAAAAGCAAAAGAAGACTAGCTTCACAGAATGTTCTACTTCTAACCCAAGGATTAGAGCATTTATCTCTACATTCATTTCCCCCATTCTGCTTGAAATGGAGCAGGTATTTGAACAGGGAGCTAGTATTTTTCAGATGTGAGCCCCAACCACTGAGCTATGGGATATGCTGGTGTGAGGTCCCTTCAATTTCCATTGTGGTTAAATGATTAAACGGTCTTTGAATCAGTGATTTGATTTTGGGTCTTTCATATCCTGGGTAAATGCTCCAAGCTCTAGTGTCATTCTCATGCTCTTTTCCCTGGCTAAATGGCTATTCATTATTAATTCTAGTGGCACTTCACAGTCCCATATTTATATGTACACACACAGAGTCTCACTCCCCTCCCCCTGTTTTGTGTAGAAAAATGAAGATACAAATTGATTTTAGTGGCATTTACCTTAATTTTGTATTTTCTGATTTTCAGAGGTGTTTTTGCCACCTTGACGCCTTCAGTTAGTTAGTACTCTGGCCCACAAACAAGAGAATGGACAGAGGCTCGGACCTCCAAACCTCCTTAGTGATGGTAAGCCCCACAGAAGCTTGCAAGGAAAGGGCTGATGCTGCAAAAAGAGACATACCTAAAAGGTACTGGACACCAGATATCAGAACACTCGCATCCTTGTACACTCCACACAGATATTAAGGAACAAGCTGACCCATCCCAATGACAGGGCCAAAAGGGTACTATGATGGATAGAGTTGTTTTGTTCAAACCAACGTGTACAAGGTGAGAGGCAGCACCTTACTATGTAGAGGGGTTGTACCTTGCTAAGTGGAAGGGTTGTACCTCAGTATGTCAGGAGTGATGTGTAATTTGTTTGTACCTGTGTATAAGAATACATCCCTGGGGCAGTGCCTTTGTCCAGCCTAGGGGGCAGTGGAAAGTCCCACCACTGACTCAGCTGAGTCCATTGCCAGGGAGCACATATGTACTGGCTAGCAGCACCTTAGCAGCACCTTGGACTTCATTTGCCCGGGAGCTGGAGACTGTGTTTCTCTTCGACAATAAACCTGGCCGACATGCCTTCGTACCTTACTAGAGTATGTGGTCATTGGGAGTTCTCTCGGGATCTGCTGTGTCAGCTATCTGCACAGAGGTGGGGCAGCACACAGAGGGAACCCATGCATGCAGCCAATTGATATCAACATTGAACAGAGCAGAGCACCACACCGGTAGCATTTGACAACACTGCTTGCTGATCGCCAGAGCCTCTTCAAGCACAGGACCCAGTTCCCTCTGAAAACTGTCTGTTTTGCTGGCTGAAGCCAGCCCAAAGACTGTTTGCTGGCTGCCTGGGCTCCACCAGGCCAGAGCCAGTCCTTAAAGACTGTTTGCCTACTGGTGGCTTGGGCTCTGCCAGGCACAAGCCAGCCCAGGGACTGTTGCCTGCTGGCAGCTTGGGCTCCACCCAGGCCAGCACCACCCCTGATAGATTGTGCTGAAGGGCTGACTACTCGAGCTACCCCAGCCCAGGCTGAAGCCTGGTAGTGACTGTTGATTGCCCATCCCTATTGTGGGCCCCACAGACTCTGGTCCACAGACTCCCCCCTGGCTGCCCCACAGACTCTGGTCCGGACCAGTCTGGGCCAGCCCAAGTGGCCTCTCTCCAGGCGAGGGAGAGCGAGGGACACTTACAATCATGATACAGTTTTTAAAAGATCCTATTTTTTTCCATGGGACCCTTGCCTCGTTTGTTGCTGAGTGCTCAGTGATTCACGGTTTGGTAGCGAGTAATGCTGTTGTCTGCAGGTCCCAGGCCCCATTTGCTGCAAAAGTTGGAGGGAGAGGAGTGAACGAGACAGGGGATGACAGAAACAGAAAGGATGGTCTCCTGATTACTAAAAACTGCCTGGAATAATTATATTCTATCCCTTCCTCTGCCAGAGTTCCTGTGTGTTGCTGGGCATACCCACTTTGCACTCGCCCTGCAGGCTACACCTGACACCCAAGATACCTAGATCTTTGCTTCCCGCTCAGGCCTTATGGCAGCTCCTAGACAGGAGTAACTCGGGTACACATTCTGAGAAGGTCTTAGCACATGTTGGGTGCATGCTGGGTGCTGAGCCGCAGGGAACCATGTAGCAGCACCCTCACTAATTCAGGGTTAGGTTCTGCTGAGCACCTGTCCTGCTCCTCACCCAACACTGCACTTGGGCTGGACCTGACATGGGGAATTTTCTAGGGTAAAGGCAAACTGTTGACATAGAACAAGTGTTTGTTACTGTCAATGTTGCAGTTCAGGGAAACTTCACATGTATTCCCCCTCATGATCCAGCAAGGGATCTGCTCTAGACTCCCAGCTCCCCAGCCATCACCTCTCTTGGGCAGAGACTGATGTCTCTCTCCCTCATGACTGGAGTATTTCCCAGCTGCACAGCTCCCTGCCTACATTCTGAATTCCCCAGCAAGTCAGACTGCTTCAGCAGATCTGCTTTGCCTTCTGCTCAGAGACTATCAATAGCGTATTTGCCATAGTTAAATTACCACCCAGCTCTTTCTAAGCAAGCACATTCATTCATGGGGCATTACAGAGAAAACATTAAAACAATAAAAGAACCTATATGCATACTAATGAGTTTACCAGACATCACCCCAACTCCAATGAGGTTTCTGGTAGGGGAACAGTCCTTCAAACCCAACCCAGTGGGTTTTTTTGTGGTCACACGTTTATAACAGCAGTGAGCTCAGGACAAGCCCCCATGAATCTGAGATTCTCCTTTATCCAGTTTTGTGTCTATGATCTGTGGAGCCTGTGACTGGTAATCAGCCAGACAATGGGCTTCTCCTCAAGGAGTAGCTTGGAAAGGTGGGTCTGAAGGTGACTAATTTGCATTCCCCTCCTCCTAGGAAACCCACTCAACTCAAAGTTCAGTCTTGTCTGGCCCACTGTATTAAAAGATTCCTTCAAAGTTCACAACTCTCTCCAGAGCTTCCAAGACTTCTGTCTCCCCTTAAAAGAAGTTCCAGACCATCCCCCAATAATACATACACATTTGCATTTTTAATACAATGAACTCCTAAAATACTGAAGTTTAGCAGAGCTCAGGACACGTCTACACTGGGAAATTAGGTTGGTATGTCGCTCACCAGTGTGAAAAATCCACACCTGAGGGACTCAATTAAACAGACCTAATCCCTTGTGAGGACAGTGTTATGTCGACATAGCTACCTCCTCCTGGGGAAGTGGAATACCTATGCCAATAAGAGAAGTCCTCCTGTCGGCATTGGTAGAGTAGTCACTGAAGCGCTACAGCATTTTAAGTGTAGACCTGCCCTCAGTGTGGTTTCTGCAGGAAAGTACCATATCTGCCACAGTCCTCAGCAGGTATAAAAGAAGGGAGTACTACTAATGTGAGCATAGCAACACCAGTTCACATCAGCTGAGAAGCTGGTCCATATATAATTTCAAAAAGATATTTCCAGGGACAATGTGAAAATGCTACAATGAATATTTGATATGGATTTTCAGTGCTCATTAAATATTCTCACCTTCTCTATGTTGTGTTTTATTTTAAGGGAGACGTGACAGCAGAGAGGAACGTAGAGATCATGACACTATATTTCAATAGTTTGTTATTTCAAGTAGATATGTAAAAAGCCAAGAAACTGACATGTTCTGCTTTTCTCATAGCATCATGCAGAGACCATTATGCTTTCCTTACATTTCAACAAAGCCAATTCAAAACATTTCATTTCTCAGTAGTTTGAAACAGGTTGATGTTATTCATAATGCAGAACATTTTTAATAGAAAAATTGTGTGATGGACACATTCCCCTCTCTTTCATGATCACGTTGACTCAGCCTCCCCTCCCATTGATGATTGCACAAACTCTGCTACCCCCTCACCCCGCCATTAAGAACTTCATAACAGACCTGGGACAGCTTACTCAACTTGCTTACATGGTTGGAAGAGTATTCTTGGGACTATATTATTCTTAATGCTTTTTATTTTTATTCTTGGTTTTTGGCTTGTTTTTTCTTTGTTTGTTTGTTTGGCAGGGGCAGGACCCACTCTGTGCTTCTGTTCTTCATTTAATTTCCACTGCCATTTATTCCACTCTCGGGAGATTTTTTTTATATAAATATCAAAATATTGATCAAAATATTTGTTTACAGTTTAGTGAACATTTAATGTATCATTATTTTTTGAAATGGTGCTTTTTAAACTAAAAAATAGCCTGGTTTTAGGAATTCAAACTTCCGACACAATTTTTAAAATGAATTCAGTGCCCATCATCTTGCAAGGTAAGTGCCACTATTGCCCACAATGAGCCAAATTGTATTCTCCCCTCAGCTGTCCCCAATAGCTAGAAGACAGAATTCACCCAGTTGAAAAACTTGATGTTCAAGAATTTTGAAAAAATAAATGGATTCTTCTTCCATAGCACCCTAAAGCCAGCCAAGCACAGGCTCTGGCAGGCCCCTGGGTCTGAAGACCCTCCATTGATAGTCTTCTGACTAGAGATGGTCAGAATTTTTCCCTCATAATGATTTTGTGATGAAAAATGAAATTTTCTCCCAAATCTAGGCTCATAGCCCCAGCTTTAGACTCCACTGAGATCCAGAGAACCCTCACTTGCCTGACCCCTAATCCTGTAGACACCTAAAGTCACACAGCTCCTACATTTTCAAAAGTTCTCTCAGCATTGACGTTTCTGTCAACGGGCATGTGCATAACTGCATCACCCTTGCTGTTCAGACGCTTGTCTCCCACCTGAGCCCCAGGACCAGACATTTTTTCAAAGAAGAACTTCAGGACAGAGAGATAAGGCCTACAGAAATTATACATTAGCAGTTACTTCTGTAAGGTTCATACAAAAGGAAGAGCAGTGAAGCTAGCTGGGCTCATAGTAACGACTCATTTGGATTTGTAATAGAGAGATGCTGCATTTTTTTCTTTGTCTGCAGATAATGCGCTCCACTGCTTATCTAACAATGCAACTGTCTCAGGAATGAAAAAGCGTGAAAGAGAGGAGAATTTTTGAGACACTTCCTGTTTTCTTTTCTCAGGGTACGTCTTCACTACCCGCCATATCGGCGGGTAGCAATCGATTTCTCGGGGATCGATATATCGCGTCTCATCTAGACGCGATATATCAATCCCCGAACACACTCCTGTCGATTCCGGAACTCCACCAACCCAAACGGCAGTAGCAGAGTTGACATGGGGAGCCGCGGACATCGATCCCACGCCGTGAGGATGGTAGGTTATTCACGTAGCTGAAGTTGCATATCTTAGATCGATTTCCCCCCGTAGTGTAGACCAGCCCTCATAGAAACACTCTCATACCTGAATATGGCCTGGAGGGTATAGAGAGATTGCAATGTCCTTAGCTTATTGATTCCTGTTGTTTCCAGCTTTCCTGTTTGCCAAGGTGAAGCCCCTCATCTCAGATTAGATGAGGAAAGGGAACATTTCTGACATGATCAGATTTCTTAGGGGTGGTCTGCACTGAAAAGTTATGTTTGGAGTGCTATCAGGAGCGCCGCCAGCCTTTTTGCCGTCCTAGGCGGCGGAAGGTCCCACCTCCGAAATGCCACCCCCGACAGAGGTGGTGGAAGGTCCCGCCACTGAAATGCGACCCCTGATAGAAGCAGCGGAAGGTTCCGCCCCCGAAATACCGACGACGACTGGGGTGGCCAAAGATCCGTCCGCCACGTTTGCCGCCCCCCAAATGTTAGCACCATGGGCGACCGCCTAGGTCGCCTAATGAGTTGCGCCGGCCCTGATCCACACCCCTGAGTGATGCAGTTAAGCCAGCCTGGCATAGATATTGTTAGGTCAGTGGAAGAATTCTTCTGTTGGCCTAACTACTGCCTTTCAAGGAGGTGGATTAACCAGTGACAGGAGTACGTCAGCAGCTGTGCCACTGTAGCATTTAAAGTATAGACATAGCCTTAGACACTGCCTGCTGGCTGTTTGTGGCTATTTCTGTTTATGCACATCTGTTTCCCCAGTGACTCTTGACTCTGAAAACTCCTCCCCTGATATGTTCACATAAATAACACATACATTACCATGATGCCGCTTTCTTTTTTAAAAATACCACTTAAAAACCTTATGAAAGTCTTTTTATTGGCCTTTCTGATATTTTGCTCACTTGTGCCCCAGCTTAGCCTCCTCCACTGCAGCAGTGTTGTCAATTTCTTCACCACTTGGAGTTGGCTAGATATTCACCCACTGCTAAATGTCTCTGAGGTCACCTTAATGAGACAGTTTTGTAGGGTGACCATACCTCCCGTTTTGGCTGGGACAGTCCCCTTTTTAAGCTCTGTCCCAGCCGTCCCTACTTTTTTGAGAACAGGCATTTTTCCCATTTCCTTTAGCCAACTAATTAGTTGGCAAGAGCAAACCAATAAATGCCCAGTTTAGAAAAAAAAGCTGGGTGCGCCCCCCCTAGCAGGGTGCGGAGGAGCATTGGGGGGGCAGCAACATGTGGTGCTGGAAAGCGGGTCTGGGTGGGGGTTAGATTCAGCCCTGGGTGGCGTGGCGCTCAGGTGGAGGGAGGGCTCAGCCCCAGCCATGGGCAGCACGGGGCTCAGGCTCTCAGCCCCCGTCCCAGCTGTAGGCAGCAAGAAGCTGAGGAGCGGTGGGGGAGGGGGGTTAGCTCTGGGCAATGGTGGCTCTGGTAAGCCCTGCAGGTGGGGAGGCAGCTCAGGGGAGCCCATGGCTGTCCCATTTTTACTTTAGGAAATATGGTAACCCCACAGTTTTGCCCATTTCCAGCCATCCCTGGCTTCCCGTGGTCTTTCTTGTCTTCTTTGGCTGTGGATGGTCCACCAGGAAGATGCTTTCAAAGAGCCAATATCCTTCACACCAGTTTAGGTCCATTGATGTCAGGGGAGTTAATTCTCATTTACACCACTGTGTGTGAGAGAGGAATCAGGCTTAGTGTATTGTTGCTCCTTTGGCTCACACAGGTTAGCCAATATTAAAAGCTGTGGGATCTGCTGCAGAGCTAGGCCAGCAATCGTGGCATTGAAGTGTCAAGAGGAGAAGAAAGAGGGCAATAAAACCAGTAGTCACTGAGGGAACAGGGAAACAGGGGCAGTGTCCTGGCACTGTCATACATGGCGAAGTCCAGGTAGCCAGGGACATGTGTGGCTCTGCAGGCTGTCACACCACAAGCAGCTGCTGGGAGGCAGAGTGCAACAGTTGCTTGTTTTGTCCTGGCCCTGCCAAGGGTTGGGGTCAAGAGGCTGTGCTAGTATTTGGATTTGTGGGACTTTGTCATTACATTTCACGGCATATAAACAGGGAAGTTACATAAGAAACATACAAACTCTTGCTGGAAGGTCGCAACACAACACAACTTTATTTCTTAGAATCCAGAATCGTAACTTGCAATAACCAAACACAGAGAGAGATAAAGCAGGCTGCTCCCTAAGGCAGAGAGACCCAGCTCACCCCACCTAGCTCTAGCTTTTCCCAGAACGACTCTGATTACACACTGGCCAACAGAGCCCCATAACATCCATGCAGGACAAGAACCACCCGCTTCCCCCTCAGCTCTTAAATCATAGCTTGCAACTTCAACACAGTCCTCAATACATAGTCTTGTCAGAATTCAAATTTTATTTTTTATTGTTTTGACAGATAATATTGATGTTTCTTTTTAAACAGTTTTTAAATTTGATTTAAATTTTCATAGTTGCAGGACAATATTTAATGATAGTAGATGGTGAGATTCAAAAAGGTAAAGTTTTGTAAACACTGCAACACAAATTGTTAACTCACTTGTCAGAATATACCAAGTAAATATCTTTAAATCAAACTCTAATAAGATGTCAAGCAGCATTTTTCTTACTTTTCCAATCTGTCAATTCTGATTATGATCAAGGAAATCTATATTGTCATTACCTGTGCATGGTGAAATCAATGTATACTGACAGTTACTGATAAAAATCTGATCCTTCCAAGCCTATAAATACACCACATTCGTAAGGTTACACCTTTATGAAACTTGAAAAAAACTATTGGGAGAAATACGAGATCTGAAAACCCCATCATCAAAGTCAAACAGACCATGAGAGATCAGAAGAATCATTTCTTCTATGCTAGATAACTCCTACTGGAGCATGAGTTTTTCTCTTTACTTGGTACTGAGAAATTCCACAGCTTTGGGCTTCTGAAGTCATTCTTAGTTAGAGCTGATTGAAATATTTCAAACAATTTTTGCGTGCATCGGAGAAAAATATGGCCTTTTTATAAAAGCAAATTTTTTCACAAGAATGTGGACATTATTACTCTGATTTTCAAAATTTTAGTCAAAGAGGTAAGCGGGTTTTAATAACCTTTTCAGTAAGAATTTGCATTAAAATTGATAAAACAGATGACAAGAAATATAAGAAAACAAAAAAGGATCCATTTTGTGCCTTGCAAAATGGAAACAACTTGTAAATGTCAAATTGTTTAACTTTCTATACATATAGTGCTCCTCTTCCCTTGAAGTATATTAATGTTTATTTAAAATATGTCCATGCTCACTATGAGAGTCAATTTGCTTTAGAGATATAGCCAATAATTCTTCCCTCCGTTGTTCAGCACTGTTATTAGCAAAGGGTGTAATTATTGGCTATTTCTCTATTGAAACTTGTCTGTCAATGTGAGCACTATTTTAAGTAAAAACTTGTGTATCTCAAGGGAAGGGGAGCACTATTTGGAAGAATTATGTACTGTTTAAGTATTCCATGCCTGACTAACCTAATTGTCTTCTATGATGAGATAACCAGCTCTGTGGATGAGGGGAAAGCAGTGGATGTGCTATTTCTGGACTTTAGCAAAGCTTTTGATACAGTCTCCCACAGTATTCTTGCCAGCAAGTTAAAGAAGTATGGGCTGGATGAATGGACGGTAAGGTAGATAGAAAACTGGCTAGATGGTCGGGCTCAACGGGTAGTGATCAATGGTTCCATGTCTAGTTGGCAGCCAGTATCAAGTGGGCTGCCCCAAGGGTCGGTGCTGGGGCCGGTTTTATTCAATATCTTCATTAACGATCTGGAGGATGGTGTGGACTGCACCCTTAGCAAGTTTACAGATGACACTAAACTGGGAGGAGTGGTTGATACGCTGGAGGGTAGGGATAGGATACAGAGGGACCTAGACAAATTAGAGGATTGGGCCAAAAGAAATATGATGAGGTTCAACAAGGACAAGTGCAGAGTCCTGCACTTAGGACGGAAGAATCCCATGCACTACTACAGACTAGGGACCGAATGGCTGGGCAGCAGTTCTGCAGAAAAGGACCTAGGGGTTATGGTGGACGAAAAGCTGAATATGAGTCAACAGTGTGCCCTTGTTGCCAAGAAAGCTAATGGCATTTTGGGTTGTATAAGTAGGGGCATTTCCAGCAGATCGAGGGATGTGATCATTCCCCTCTATTCAGTACTGGTGAGGCCTCATCTGGAGTACTGTGTCCAGTTTTGGGCCCCACAGTACAAGAAGGATGTGGATAAATTGGAGAGAGTCCAGCGGAGGGCAACAAAAATGATTAGGGGGCTGGAACACATGACTTATGAGGAGAGGCTGAGGGAACTGGGATTGTTTAGCCTGCAGAAGAGAAGAATGAGGGGGGATTTGATAGCTGCTTTCAACTACCTGAAAGGGGGTTCCAAAGAGGATGGATCTAGACTGTTCTCAGTGGTAGAAGATGACAGAACAAGGAGTAATGGTCTCAAGTTGCAGAGGGGGAGGTTTAGGTTGGACATTAGGAAAAACTTTTTCACTAGTAGGGTGGTGAAGAACTGGAATGGGTTACCTAGGGAGGTGGTGGAATCTCCTTCCTTAGAGGTTTTTAAGGTCAGGCTTGACAAAGCCCTGGCTGGGATGATTTAGTTGGGTTTGGTCCTGCTTTGAGCAGGGGGTTGGACTAGATGACCTCCTGAGGTCCCTTCCAACCCTGAGATTCTATGATTCTATGATTCAACCCACACTCACTACATTTGTTATTGGGGCAAAAGTAGGGACGCAGCCCCACTTCCACACCAACCAGCAGAGCAGGGCTAGTTCTGGGAGAGCTGTTAGGGCTGGAGATGTGTGACAGAGCCAGGTGATGCTGTGCCACTGCAGATGGTGTCACACCTTCTATTCTGGGGTGCACACCTCGAGACTTGCTGCAAGACTGGGATGTTTCCACACCTCGTTCCCAGGACAGCCTGTGCTTGTAGGAGAGACGATAGCAGCCATGCTGAGAGTGTGGGCAATAGTCTGTAGTCAGCTGCATAAATCAGTAAGTATTTAGTTACACAGGGGAGCTGTCTACTGGAAATCTTGATGGCACAAGCAAAATCAGTGTCTGAGCAATAAGAAATTCAACTGAAGTCACTAAATTGTATAGATTGTAAGATGTTTGGAGCACAGACAGTCTCTTACTGTGTTCGTGCAGTGCCCAGCACAGTGGGGTGCTGAGCTGCTTGGGATTATTAAGTACTTAATAAAAATAATAAATAATAACAGTTAATAGCACAACAAATGTCATATATGAATTATCATGTCACATTATCTGTCTCTCTGTCATGTATTGTAACTCCACACTATTATTGTGAAACCATAATCAGCTGGCAAAGAATAAGTTATGCCTGCTTTTTCTTGCAAGAGTTAATAATAAAATCAATGTTCATATTAGTTAATTTGTCTTTGTTCATTTCAGTGATTTGTAATGACAAAGCACAGAGTTCATTGGTATGGGACATAAGACTTTTATAGACTCAGAGTCATAGGGTATGTCTACACTGCAATTAAAAACCCACACTGGCCTGTGCCAGCTGATTCAGGCTTGTGGGGCTTGGGCTGTGGGGCTGTTTAATTGCAGTGCAGACTTCCGGGCTCAGGCTGGAGCCTGGGCCTTTGGACCTTATAGGGTGGGAGGGTCCCAGAGCTGTGTCTGCATCCCAGGCTGGAACATGTACACCATAAGTAAACAGCCTCTTAGCTTGAGTCCTGTGAGCCTCAGTTAGCCGGCACAGGCCAGCTGCTGGTGTTTAACTGCAGTGTAGACATACTCATGGAGTTGAAGGCCAGAAGGGACCATTAGATCATCTAGTCTGACCTCCTGTATAGCACGCACCATAGAATTCCATCCAGTTATCCCAAACTGAGCCCAACAGCATGTATTTGGCTAAAGTAATTTCCAGCAAATAATCCAGTCTGAATCTGAAGACCTCAACAGATGGACAATCCACCAGTCCCCTTTGGAGTTTGTTCCAATAATCATTCTCCTTGTACATTTGTGTGCGTGTGCCTAATTTCTAACTAGAATGTGTCTGGCTTCAGCTTCTACCCAATAGTTCTTGTTGGGATAGAAATGGTTATAAGCAAACAAAAGTAAAAATATTTTTCTAAGACTAAAACCGAACTGAACAAACAAGAATATTTTGCTCAAAGTAGATTTCTCACCACAGTCCTTCTTCCAGCACGGCTGGCCAGTCCTTAGCCAGGGTCCAACACAGAGCCAATTGCACTTCGTATCTTTGACTGCTCCAGGGAAGGATAACCATGGGGTTTTCTCCCCTTCTTTTTATAGTCCAGTAACTTTTACAATGTAGTCTTTGAAAAGTAGCCTAGACAAAGTTTCTCTTGCCTGCTGGGGTGTAGATGTCATTCTATCTACTCCCTCACTTGATCGTTTCATAGCTTTGTTCACGTTATATGCGTCTTGATAGTCTTTGCCTGGTAATCCAATTGGTCAGAATCCCAAATACCCATTCCTTGGTCTAGGGCAAACTGGGTTCATGCATTGCTTGCCAAACACATTTCAAGAATGCAATTCCAGCCCATATGCATATTTTTTGTATGCACCCCATACACATTTACTGCAATGATTCTTGGGACCAGCGTTTTACCAGTTTGTATATGGCATCTTCCATGACAACTTTTAGACACAGATTATAACCCAGTGATTTGGGGTTTGCTGAGCCGCTCAGGCCAGCTGAGATGCCCTGCTAGGTACTGCGGAGCCCCTTGCTCTCTGGCACTAACATGCTTTTAGCATCACAGTGATTTCATTGCCTAGAGCCAGATTCTGCCCAGCCATTACTCAGATGTGCAGTGGAAGGGAGGAAATATTTGGCTGAATCAGAACCAGGTTGGATTCCAGCCCTGTGTCCCTAGCCTGCTTCCTCTCCTTCCCTGGGAGTGAGGTGCAATACAAACAGATGGGGAGTGGCTGGTATGGCCCCGGCTCAAACCCTACAGCAAGAACTGGCAAGTATAATAGGTATGACAGGTATAATAGGCTAAGGAAGGCAGGGCCTCCCCTAAGCCAAGCTCTCGTCCTGAACATGTTGCACTCTCTCCCTAATGCTGGTACCCAAGCCAGGAGGAGCTGAGCTCTGCTGCCAGCCTGAGGCCAGTGGGTCGGCGCTGGGGTCCGCTACTGGGCCGGCGCTGGGGCCGAAGCTGAGGCCGGACGACAACCCAGTGTGACCCGGAAAGTTTGACCATGGCTTCTCTTGCCATATGTGTGTAGGGGGTGGGTGCTCCAGGCAGTGCTGGATGGGGGATAGGGGCGGGGCCCTGGGTGCAAGGGGCAGGGCTGTGTGGCTAGCCTCCCCTATGGGAGGGGATCACATGCTGCCCATGCCTGGGACATGCCAAGGCAGTCTCAGGAAGGAAAGCACTTACTTGCTTATGGGCTTCCCCAGAAGCTCTAGAATGGTCTCATCTGGCCAAGCCCTGTCCCCTCATTGGCTGCTCCCGGCTAGCCGTGTACCACTAAAGCAGCCACAGTGGTAGGACACCCCATGGCCAGTTTTCTCGCCTAGGTGTGCAGGCTGCCCTGCACTCAGTTCCTTGCTCTGAGCATCCAGGAGAGGGACAGCAGGGAAATGCACCTGCCTCCGGCTCCTTGAGTTCCAGGCTGAGCCATGACATCTGGTCATGCCCTGAGGCAGGGAAACGAGCGAGCTGTTTTATAGTCTCTGGCCGTTCCAGTGGGTTTTAATGTTTGTTTGTGAGAGCTCCCATGTCTCAGCCCCCTCATCTGGTTTCCATGGGGCTTCAGGCAACATTTGGACATTGGTCCCTCAGCTGCTGTAAGCGTCTTGCCTGGTTGATGGGCTTGAAGGATCCTCTCAAACCAGCTTGGCACTGGGAATTCAGCTGTCAGAGCTAAAAGCACCAAACCCAGAGTCTGCCTCAGCAGCCCTGCCTGCTATGGGATCTGCTTCCCCTCAATTCTCTGGTTCATTCCAAGGTCAAGCCAGTAGTTGCACTCACAGTTAAACCAACAGGCTTGGCCCCTGTGTGGTGTCTGGTTCCTCTCAGCACCCTGGCAAACAGCAGGTATTCGTGTTGTGATACTGTACATTATTTGCTAGGTGTATTATGGTAGTAACTGGGTGACCCACTCATGTGCCAGAACCTCATTGTGCTAGGTGCTGTACATACACAGATGTGTAAAGCCTCTAGCTGAACAAGTTCTTCAGTTCCTTGATATTTATGGATTAACATATTTTAAGGCCCAAAGGCCGTTATGATCATCTAGTCTTAACTCCTGCCTTACATAGGCCCTAGGATTTCACCCACTAATTCCTGCTTTGAGTCCAAGAACTTGTAGTTGACCTAGAGCCTATCTTTCTGAAAGAAGTCCAATCCTGCTTTAAAAACTCCAGAAGAGGGAGAATTTACCATATCCTCAGTGGAGTTGTTCCAATGGTAAATTACTCCTATTTTTTAAAATTTGCACTTTAATTCCCGGTTGATTTTTTGTAACTTAAAGTCTTGGTCACTGGATCTTCTTGTGTCTTTATCTGCTAGGTGAAAGGGCCCTGTAGCAGGGTGGACCCTGCTCCTGCCCGGAGGGGTTTAAAAGCAGCCTGGCAGGGCTTGAGAGCTGTGGCTCTAAAAGCTAGGCTGATTGGGGGAGTGGCTGCAGCTGGGCCACACCCCAATCAGGCCACAGCTGGCGCCTATAAAAGGCTGGAAGCCAGAACTACAGACAGTCTCTCTCTGCCTTCAGAGAGAGAAGGGCCTGGCTGCAGGGAGCTTGAGACTGAATACCTGAGTGAAGCAGGGCTGGGGAAAGGCTGAGGAGCTGGAGAGCTCCAGCCTAGAGAGCCCCAGGCTGCAGCCTAGCGAAGGGCCAACTGGTACTGGGGGTTGCAAAGGGCAGCCCAGGGGTAGGCCAAAGCAGCAGGTCCAAACCCTCCTTGTCAGTGATGAGTTGGCTGATACTGCAGTCTGCCCCAGGGCGTGGGGCTAGACAATGACTGGCAGTAGCCTTATACTGAGGCAAGGTAGGGATAGAGGGTGGGGATTCCCTTAGAGGGGAGACCCAGAGAGAAAGGGGTTACTGTTAGGGGGCAGCACCCCATGTAAGAGGGCACCAGGTCCAGGGAGGGACACGGGGGGCCTGAAGACAGGTGGATCACCGGCCTGCAGAGGGCGCTCCAGCACTGGACAGAGCTAATTCCCAGAGTCACCAGCAGGAGGCGCCGCAGGGGTGAGTCCGACCCGTCTACAGGCCCCCATACAAATATCTTCTTCATGTGTAGGTATTTACAGACTATGATCACAATGAGCCTATTTCTTTCTTCTTTGCTTTGACCAGCAGTGACATAGTTAACGTTGCCATTTAAATGACTGTCACTAGGTTTCAGAGATAACAATGCACTGAGGTGAATGGGGACAGTTTGCCCCATCAAATCTCATTTCAAGCTGTCCACATACATCGCTAGCATCCCTGCATCTGTTACACTCAGTTCACAATTTGAACTGTGTTGTCAGTTGGTGTGCATGTGTGTTCTCTCTATATGCTGTCCCAGTCCTGCGCAGACAGTTGGTTCAGCAAACCTCAGCAGTACTATCCAGAAAGACCACAGGCTTGTTTCGGTGGCAAAAAGGCTCAACCAGGTTTACTATCTAAAAAGCACTTTATCAGCGTTCCATATACCGCATGGGCATATTGCATGTATGTTTGTGACAATGTACCAGCACATTCAGTGTAAAGTCAACCCCTAAGCCAGTACAAAGAATTGAGGGATGTACCTCGATATTCATGGGGTGAAACATACATGCATTATGACATCTGTTTATTACCTCTCCTTGTATATTGTTCCTGAGGTCTCGGACAAAACACCCCTATTCATTATTCTGTCAAACCATCTCATCTTGTGCTAGGTTGGGGTGTATCTGTGCTACCCTCCTGGATTTCTGTTAATATCTAGTGACTAGTACTTCTTAGGAGTGCCAGTGCTTTAGCAATGCTAATAGTACCTTTGCCAAGTTCATGTAATGGATGGTGAACTTGTAAGCAAGCGTCTGGTCTATGACAGGGCCTGGTGTTTGCTCATAGCATGGCCTGGCATTGCTGACTGTGGTTCAAGCCTTAGGTCTTGCACCCGGCCCTATGCTCCAGCCTTTCTCTCTATTACATTCCCCTGCTTTGCCCATCATCCCAGAAGAGCATCATGCATGGACTAAACATGACCCAGTGGGCTAACCACTGTTATATGGCCACCTTGTGTTATCCACACATTCATGCCCCATCTGTACTTTGGTCTGTACATTCCCTCGTACAACCTGTGGCCCGTTTCCTTCCTCCATAGTTTTAGTCCCATATACTGGGCCTGGCCATGTTAGGTCTGGGACTTTAGTTGAGAGGTGTAGTCCTAGAGTTGTTCTGAAATACTGGGATAGGGCATTATTAGTGTGTCCCACAGTGATATGTATATGAGGAGTAAAACAGAAATTTGGAGTAGTGACATCACAAATGAGGCCTTCCATAGAATCATAGAATCATAGAATCATAGAATTCAAGATCAGAAGGGACCATTATGATCATCTAGTCTGACCTCCTGCAAGATGCAGGCCACATAAGCCGATCCACCCACTCCTTAGCAAGCGACCCCTGCCCCATGCTTCGGAGGAAGGCGAAAAACCTCCAGGGCCATTGCCAATCTTCCCTGGAGGAAAATTCCTTCCCGACCCCAAATATGGCGGTCAGCTGAACCCCGAGCATGCAGGCAAGACTCTCCAGCCAAACCCTCTGGAAAAGGTTATATCATACCATTGACCCATTGTACTATTTACCAGTGTGGCACTTAATTGACCTATTGACTAAGCCCGTTATCCTATCATACCATCCCCTCCATAAATTTATCTAGCTTAATCTTAAAGTCATGGAGGTCCTTCGCCCCCACTGTTTCCCTCGGTAGGCTGTTCCAGTATTGCACTCCCCTGATGGTTAGAAACCTTCGTCTAATTTCAAGCCTGAATTTCCTGACTGACAGTTTATATCCGTTCGTCCTCGTGTCCACATTAGCACTGAGCTGAAATAATTCTCCTTCCGTGGTATTTATCCCTCTGATATATTTAAAGAGTGTAATCATATCTCCTCTTATCCTTCTTTTGGTTAAGGAAAACAAACCGAGCTCCTCAAGTCTCCTTTCATACGAAAGGCCTTCCATTCCTCGGATCATTCTAGTGGCCCTTCTTTGTACCTGTTCTAGTTTGAATTCATCCTTCTTAAACATGGGAGACCAAAACTGCACACAATACTCCAAATGAGGTCTCACCAACGCCTTATATAACGGGACTAGCACCTCCTTATCCCTACTAGAAATACCTCGCCTAATGCAACCCAAGACCGCATTAGCTTTTTTAACGGCCACATCACATTGCCTACTCATAGTCATCCTGCGATCAACCAGGACTCCTAGGTCCTTCTCCTCCTCCGTTACTTCCAACTGGTGCGTCCCCAGCTTATAACTAAAGTTCTTGTTAGACATCCCTAAATGCATAACCTTACACTTCTCACTATTGAATTTCATCCTGTTACTAATACTCCAGTTTACAAGGTCATCTAAATCTCCCTGGAAAATATCCCGATCCTCTTCCGAATTGACAATACCCCCCAACTTGGTGTCATCCGCAAACTTTATCAGCCCACTCCTACTCTTGGTTCCCAGGTCAGCAATAAATAGATTGAATAAAATCGGACCCAAAACCGAGCCTTGAGGAACTCCACTGGTAACCCCCCTCCAACCGGACAGTTCCCCCTTCAATACTACCCTCTGCAGTCTCCCCTTTAACCAGCTCCTTATCCACCTCTGGATTTTCATTTCGATCCCCATCTTTTCCAATTTAACCAGTAATTCTTCATGCGGTAACGTATCAAACGCCGTACTGAAATCCAGATATATTAGATCCACCGCATTTCCCTTGTCTAAAAAATCTGTTACTCTCTCAAAGAAGGAGATCAAGTTGGTTTGGCACGATCTACCTTTCGTAAATCCATGCTGTAATCTATCCCAGTTGCCATCGGCCTCATGCTCCGGAACCACTCTCTCTTTTAAGATTTTTTCCATGACTTTGCATACTACAGATGTTAGACTAACAGGCCTATAATTTCCCGGGTCACTTTTTTTCCCCTTCTTGAATATAGGAACTACATTACCTAATCTCCAGTCAGTCGGTACAATCCCTGAATTAAGGGATTTATTAAAGATTATCGCTAACGGGCTAGCAATATCCCTCGCCAATTCCCTTAATATTCTAGGATGAAGATTATCCGGGCCCCCCGATTTACTTCCGTTAAGCTGTTCAAGTTTGGCTTCTACCTCAGATACCGTAATGTCTACCCCCATATCTTCATTCCCATCGGTCCCTCTATCCCTATTCCTTAGCCCTTCATTAGCCTCATTAAAGACCGAGGCAAAGTATTCGTTCAGATATTGTGCCAGTCCAAGATTATCCCTAATCTCCACTCCGTTTAAAGTTTTAAGCGGTCCCACTTCTTCTTTCTTGGTTTTCTTCCTATTTATATGGCTAAAAAAACGTTTGCTATTGGTTTTAATCCCCTTCGCTAGGTCCATCTCCACTCGTCGCTTTGACTTTCTCACAGCTTCCCTGCACCCTCTGACCTCAATAAGGTAGGTTTCCTTGCTGATCCCTCCCATTTTCCACTCCTGGTACGCTTTCTGTTTTTTCTTAATGACCCCTCTAAGACGCTTGCTCATCCAGCTCGGTCTAAAACTGCTACCTATGAGCCGTTTCCCCCTTCTCGGGATACATGCCTCTGACAACTCCTGCAACTTCAACCTGAAGTAACCCCAGGCGTCATCTGCCCTTAGATCCCTAAATATGTTAGCCCAGTCCACTTCCCTAACTAGTCGCCTTAATTTAGTAAAATTAGCCCTTTTGAAATCATACACCCTAGTCTCAGATGCACTATTGATTATCCTCCCATTTATTTGGAAACGAATTAGCTCATGATCACTCCATGTCCATCCATGTTATAAGTTACCCTTATTGCTGGTTGTTACCATCTGGTAAGTTTCGCTGGCAGGAGACAGGAGTGGCTAGCTTCTCTATTCCATTGGATTGGCCTTAATCATTGTGGCCACACAATGAGTTGCAGACTCAACAACATTTCTGGCATAACAAGCCACGGTGTGGTTCTCTTTCAGTTTGCATTGCTCCATAATAGACCAGTAGTTGATGTAGATCCAGTTGTTTTTTGTAGATGCTGTCTTCCAGATGACCTATTGAATGGACAGTAACAAATTCATCAACTATTTCTATGTCAAGATTCAATATTGGCAACCAATCACTGAACAAGACTCTTCTGAACAACATATGCCTTAGTAGGTACAGTGTTACTGACTCAACTATTATGACTGGTACTAACAGGGAGATGGTCTACATAATCTATACAATACATTTCACCACTGTTTTTTGTTATACACTTAGGATGATGCCAGTTCGCTGTTTATTAATAATAAGGTGAGGCAATTTTCTCTCTCTTTTAAATGTTCTCTAATGAGTTGGTTATTGTTGATATTGTTTAACTCTCATAACTGGCACAACTAGTTTATTTACCGATTTGCATTTTGCTTGCCTTCATATTGTTTGCTACAATTAGTTTGTTAATTTTGACTTGCATTTGGTTAAACAGTTTAGCAATGTAGTTTGTAAATGGTGTACTGGTTCTTCAGTAGCTAGCCCCTTAATACCATGAATTATAAGTTCAGAAACAGCTTCCATCACCTGGTGGTCAAAATATTTAATATTTTGTTACATTTATATACATATATTTTCCATATAGGTCTCCAGATTCAGATAATCTTGCAATATACCCAAAAATTTCATCTAGAGATTGGCGTCTCCTATTTTGAAAGATACCAGACTACAAAATAGTCTTTTACCCAGCCCTTGAGTCTTGTGCACATTCCGGATAAAATGCTAGTATATTAACTAATAAAGATGTGTACAGCAATAAGAAAGTTGCCAAATTCATTAATATTTTAGTGACAAAGATTTAAAACCACAGGCACATGAATTTACTTTGATCAATAATTTACAGTTGAAATAACAGTTAGACCTGGCCCAGCTAATGGTTTCTATAATGTTTCTGTAGACGATTGAATACTCAATTATCCATATATGGTAGACTGAGGTGTAAATGACCAGTCTGTTATATATAAATCACTTCATTTTTCTTTTCCTGATGCCCAGTGGATCCTTCGCTGTGCGTCGGAATCTTTTGGTGTCTTTGGTCTGTGGGATGCACCCCCTATGCAGCTGAAGTTAGTTAACATAATAAAATTGTTTCTCTTGTTTTATATTTCTCTTGTTTTCGGCCCCCACCCCTTCGTACCCTGAGCCAGCTGCATGCTTTGCAGCTGGTTCACTTCTGAACTGCACCATGGGATCATCTTTACACCCTCGTGCTCCACACTCTTTCATTTCCCCACCCTCATGTCCCACCCTGATACCAAGTGACAGCACCTTCTACCAGCCACAGAGGGTGAGGGACCTTGGGGAGGCAACCTGTATTCCATCTTGGTTACACAGCCTGCTGGGGACATTAGCTGGTGGCTCCTTCATGGAGCTGTGAGCACAGGCATGTAGGGTGACCAGATTATAGGCACAATCCTGATTTTTGGGGCTTTTTCTTATATAGGCTCCTATTACCCCCCACCCCCGTCCTGATTTTTCACACTTGCTGTCTGGTCACCCTACTGGTGCGGTTCACCCCTCTTCCCGACGCCTGCCCCTTTTGCGGTGTGAAGGAGACCCTAGCGCATGTCAATCTGCAGTGTGCCAGGTTGCAGCCCCTCTTCCGGCTCCTCCAGAACCTCTTGTTGAGGTTCTGTCTGCACTTTTCTATATATGCATACCCCAGCCATGGGCCCACGAAGGCACCGGATCACCTCATCATCCTCCTCCTAGCCATGGCCAAAGTGGCCATTTATAACACCAGGGAGAGGTTGGCTGAGTGGGGGCCTGTGACTGTGGGGTTTGTTTTCATTCTTTCATCCATTCATGTATCCGAGCAGAGTTCCTTTAGGTGGCATCCGATGGCTCCTTGGATGCTTTTGAGCAGTGAGAGCTGTCCGGGATTCTCTGCTTGGTGTCCCCTTCTGATTCCCTAGTTTTGGTCCTCTGACCTCCACACTTTTCCTGTTTTTTTTCCTTCATTGTCCACCGTATATAGTTGAATACTGGTTCAGAAGCTCTTTGACAGGCTGCAGGAGGGTCCTTTAGCAGTAGATGGGCTTGCGCCCGCCCACTTCCCTGCACTCAATATGACCATTCTCCCACTGCTCCCTGGCCCTCCTGTATCACAATTAAATAACAAAGATGTGTACAGCAATAAGAAAGTTGCTTTTACATTGTAACCAAATTCATTAATATTTCAGTGACAAAGATTTAAAACCACAGGCACATGAATTTACTTTACTCAATAATCTACAATTTAAATAACAGTTAGACCTGGCCCAACTAATGGTTTCTATAATGTCTCTGTAGACGACTGAATACTCAGTTGTCCATATATGGCAGATTGAGGTGTAAATGACCAGTCTGTTATATATAAATCACTTCATTTTTCTTTTCCTGATGCCCAGCGGATCCTTCACTGTGTGTTGATATCTTTTGGTGTCTTTGGTCCGTGGGATGCACCCCCTATGCAGCTGAAGTTAGTTAACATAATAAAATTGTTTGTTTCTTTTCTATTTCTGTTGTTTTCAAGTAACCCAAATTTAATACACAGGTTAAATTAATTTTTGACAATGTAATAGGGACTGAGTCTTCTATAACACAAGCTATGCTTTTGTTCTCATTTTCCCATTTCTTTAGCACATATATACCCGATTCAGACGTTTTTGCAGATTTTGCATAGACATTCATTTTTATTCCCTTAACATGTGCATTACTTATTTTTATAGTGATTAAATATAAATATAGTGATTTACTGCTAAAATGGATGCCCACCACCTTCTGACAGAATGTATTGCTCTCACCTGCTGAGCACTCTGTTTTAGCAAAAGAGGTAGTAATAGAATTTTAACCAATCTATTTAGAGTTAATTTGTTTCTGATACCAATTCCACTTTGGTTAACCATTTGAAGTACAAACTTTAATAACTACTTCTTTTTAACCTAACATAAGGTCTATGCAAACTCTTTGAGGGTATTAAACTTTCACTACACTTTGTTGTGTTTGAGAGTCAAAGGTGGAAACCTATTGAAATTGTTTAGCATTAATATTTTGCAACATAATCATAGTACATATTGTTATATTTTTAACATTTTTGCTATAACATACTTATTACTATATTTTAATAATTTATAAAGGTGCAAACAAGTTTATAAAAACCCAAATAAGAAACTGATATTTTGTTAATATTACTTTTTCATTAATATTGAGGATCGCCTCTTTTTTTTTCCTTTGAATAATTTTGTTTTCTTTGTAATTGCATTATTTGTTGAGGCAAAAATTTATGCACACATATTTATAACTCAGGCCTTTGCAAAAGTCTGAGAGGGACTGACGGACCCGCCTCAGCAGAGGTGTAGCGGACGCCCTCCATACCCTCTGACCGGAGGGGGCCCCGCAAGGAAGGGGGCCCCTAAAAGTGGCAAAAAAATGTAAGGTATAACTAGGTAAGTGACATTTATTGACGCTATTGCACAATCCATGTCGGTTTTACTGACAAAACCGTGAGGTCATTATGATACATCATAATGCTATGATGCTCTTGCATCCGACGAAGTGGGCATTCACCCACGAAAGCTCATGCTGCAAAACGTCTGTTAGTCTATAAGGTGCCACAGGATTCTTTGCTGCTTTTACAGAACCAGACTAACACGGCTACCTCTCTGATACATAATGCTATTGGCTACATCAGTTGTCTGTCGGTCAGTTTCGAATTTTAGTTGGACCCATTCAAAGAATGTGTATTTGCGTTCATAATGGCGGTTGGTGGATAAATGTTATTAATTTAGTTGTTTAATTTTTTATCGTGCTTTGTGATGTCTAAAAGAACGTATAAGAGCGGAGCTAGTAAACGAAAGGCAGCAAAAGCGTGCTTTGTGATGTCTAAGAGAACGTATAAGAGCGGAGCTAGTAAACGAAAGGCAGCAAAAGATGCCAAGAAGGAACTTGAAAAAATTCCAAAGTTGTCAACGTATTTTGTGCTGCAATCCAATGTACAGGTACAGGCACATGAAACGGACAGCGCTAGCAGCAACGAATCGTATCCAGAAGTATCCAGAAGTGCTTCAAGTGAGGTCGAAGGTGAAGCCAGTTGTTCTACCAAACAAAGTGTGACAGATATTCCAGCTGCTGCCGGGAAAGAAGTATCTGAATCTGAACCAGTGACTGATGATCCAGGAGATTGGCCGTCTATAATATCGGACAGGCAAGTGTGTGACATTGTTGCACGTGGCCCACCGCAGCAGATGAAAGTTACGAATTTCCATTTAACGAGGAAAGACGGAGGTTCACAAGTACTCATTTCTATCGAACCATGGCAAATGGTGAGAAAATAAGACGTTCATGGTTAATGTACTCAGTTCAGAAAGATGCCATTTTTTGTTTTTGTTGTAAATTATTTGGCACTGGCAACATGAAACAGCAGCATGAAACAGGCAAAGGTCATCAAGACTGTATGGTGAAATGGTTTGACCTTCGGTCAGGCATAGTAAACCATACATCTATTGACCAACTCGAATTGCAGGTTTTTCTAAAAGAAAGATATTTCTGGAGAAATGTTGTCAAACGCATGGTTGATGTCGTTTTCTTGTCTGAAAGAAACTTGGCATTTCAAGGAAGTAAGGAAAATCTCGGCGATCCTTCGAATGGCGACTTTTTGGGACTGTTTGAATTGCTTTTACAGAGGATTAAGAAGGCAGAGACACTTGTTCAGTACCTCAGTCCACAGATCCAAAACGAGCTGATTCAACTTGTTGCCAGTAACATTCAAGAGGCCAACATAGCACAGCTTAAAAAAGCAAAATATTATTCAGTTATTTTGGACTGTACTCCCAACGTGTCACATGAAGAACAGATGTCTGTGGTGTTACGTTTTGTTGAATGCAACAGTGAAGATGGTGTCAATATTCGTGAAGCGTTTGTTGGTTTTCTTAATGTTCATGATACAACTGGCGAGGGCTTATTGGAAGTTTTTCTTGAAAAGGCAAACAACTTAGGAATAGACATTGTTGACATGAGAGGCCAAGCTTATGATAACGGCGCAATTATGAGAGGAAAGAATAAAGGAGTTCAAGCCCGCAAGCTAGAAATAAATGACCGTGCCTTGTATGTACCATGTGGAGCTCACACTTGGAATCTTGTGATCTCAGATGCGGCAAAGTCATCGAAATATGCTGTTGACTTTTTCGGTCTGATAACAGAATATATGTTATCTTTTCTTCGTCACCTTCACGTTGGGATATACTTCAAGAACATATGCCAATATCTGTTAAAGGGTTATCGGACACTCGTTGGGAGTCGAGAATTGATGCTGTGAAGCCATTGTATTATCACCTTGAAGAATTGTGCAATGCTTTGTCATCTTTGCGAGAATATGCGCTCGAAAAGAAAGATGGCAATACAGCAACAGAAGCCGGTGCGCTTTTAGACCATGTTACTACGTGGCCTTTTGTTCTGACTGTGTACACGTGGTACGATATACTATTTCACGTCAATAAAACCAGCAAATTAATTCAGTCACCAGATGTGTCAATTGACATACTGCAGGCAGAAGTCGGTGCTACAATGAAGTTTTTGGAAGACTATCGAAATACAGGATATAACTCTGTGGTCACAAATGCACGTGAAATAGCAGAGCATATGGGTATTGAGCAGGTGTTTCCAGAAACCAGGGTGCGACGTAAGAAGAGAATGTTTGATTATGAACGTGCTGATGATTCGAGTCGTCTTTCTGCCGAAGAAAAATTCAAATCGCAGTTCTTTCTGGTTCTCACTGATCAGGCCATTTCTTCTGTTTCATCGCGATTTGACCAACTCGTGGAGTGGTATAAGTTGTTTGGATTTCTGTATAACGCTAACAGCCTGAAGCAGTGTCACAGAGAAAATGAACTGGAGAATCACAGCAAATATTTTGAAAGAAAAATGGGAGACATTGATGCCAACGAACTCATAATGGAAATGAATCATTTTATTTATGTCATCGAGAAAGAGAGAGGACTTGTCACGGCAAACAATTTTTTAACGTACATATACAAGAACAGCCTTCAGGAGATATATCTGAATCTTTGCATTTGCATCAGAATTCTTCTGACCACACCAGTTACTGTCGCCGTTGCTGAAAGGAGCTTCAGCAGAATGAAACTGATCAAGAATATCCTGTGCTCAACCATGACAGATGACAGGCTTTCTGCGCTTGCAGTTATCTCAGTTGAAAACAAGATTGCCAGATCTCTGGACTATGATGCATTGATTAACCAATTTGCGGAGAACAACGCTCGAAAGAAGCGCTTTGTGTAAATACGGAATACATGTACACAGTAGGCCTATGTATACATAATATGAACCCTGTACATTGTATAAAATAAATACCGCATTCCAGTTTCTGCATTGTAAGGGGCCCCGGACATACGTTCGGAGGGGACCACGTTCTTTGTTGCTACGACCCTGCGCCTCAGAATTGCCACCAAAGAGCCAGACACACTGCCCCAAGCACCTGCTTGCTGGGCTGGTGCCTGGAGCCGGCCCTGATTGTTAGCTCTGAGTGAGGAGTGGGGCTTCGTGGGTTAAAGCAGGAGATTGGGAACCCACACCCCTGGTGTTTATTTTGGCTCTGAGAGGAGAGTGGAAGTTGTTACCTGTTCTTGCAAAACCTGAATTTGTTCCCCCAGTGTCTGTTGCTTTTGTCTGCATGCCAAATGGATTGCAAGAATGCCCTTTCCTGCTGCAGTTAACCGTTTATGAGCAACTCCATGAGTTAATGCATCAATTCTGGGTATTAACCTGCTCGCTCTTAGCGTTTGACATTGAGATTCTTTTTTTTCCACTCCCTTGCAATCAAGTCACACTTCCTGCCTCCTGATACGCTCTGTTAACTGCTCCATTTTCTCCTGGGCAACCTTTCCTAGAAAAGACACATAAACTCCAGAACAACAGGAGGGTTAATATTTAACATACACTTTTTGCTTTCACTTTCTTTGCTCAGAGTTCAGTCCTTTTGTATTCAAAGTGTGTGATCCATTCCCCACAGGCACACTCTCAAATCCCATTTTAATCCCTTGGTTTTTTAACACTGGAGCCCCCGCATCTGGCATCGAGGGATAGAGAACCTTCCGGATTGGGGCCCAGATTAATTCTCTGACAAAGGTAAGAGCCTCTGCTTTAATGCCAAATCCTCCGCTTGTGTTGAGGGGTGTGGCTCTGTTCACTTCAAGGGAGCTCTAACTATTTACACTCATTGGCTTGGGGAGCACATTGAGGAAAATGGTGCCTGGAATCTATAGCTGAGTTCATGGTGGGAAGAACGCTTGATAGAGGACTGGACTTCATGACCTCTCGAGGTTCCTTCCAGTCCTATGATGCTATGATTGTGATTCTTTGAACAAATATGCCACCTCTTCTTGATATTATCCTCTTTTATTTGGTTGGTTGATCTGTCTGAGGGTTAATTAGCAGATAGAATAGAATGCAGAAGCAGTTGTAGATTATCACATGGCCCTGGACAATTTTGGGCCCCCGCAGGAGTGCTGGAACTCTGGCCCTGCCCCCTGTTCCTCCTCTCCCACCCCCCATCCCTATGTCCTGTTCTTCCTCTCCCCCTGAGGGCCTGTCCCCTGACTTGGTCAGAAGATGGAGCATGTGGTAGGGTGAGCCTATTCCTCATGCAGACCTGGCTTTCCCACCCCTACATGATGCAGGGCTGGCTCAAGGCTCTCTCCGCCACTCCCCATCCCAGGCACTGCGCAGAGCTGGCCCGAGGGCCCCCTACCACATATGATGTGGAGCTGGCTGGGGTTTCCAATTTTGGTTGGATGTATTCCTGGAGATTTCATCACATGACTTAATCTTTAATTAAACATTAATCTTTAATTCCTGGAGCCTCCAGGCCAATCCTGGAGAGTTGGCCACCCTAGAGCTGGACTGAGTCCCTCCTCCTGTCTGGATGACCTGAACTTCCCCTGCCCCATGCTGGCCCCAGCCACACCCCTAAACATTCCTCTGTCTCCCCATAGGGGGGCGTGCCCCACAGTTTTGGGACCACTGCCCTTGGCTGTGGTAAGAGCCACCGAGGGAGCCGGGGTATGTAGGGAGCCCCTGACCCTCCACCTGCCCTGGGCAGGAGGTTAGAGGCCCAAGAGAAGCTTCTGACCCATGTCCCTGCCCCCTGGGGCACACTGCCCAGAGCAGGTGGAGGGTTCAGGGCTCCCCACAGTGGCCCGGGCTCCCTGGTCTCTCTCTGATTGGCTCTATAATATTGTGTTATAATAACGTGGACAGGTCAAAAATATATTTTTTTAAAACTTCCTAAATATTTCTGTGAATAAAAGCACAGTGCTCAGTTTGCTGTTACTCATGGGATTATGTTATTTGTTATGGCAGCTGCCAGATATTCCAGAGAGTGTTCACAGATCTCAAAAGTTAAAAACATTTGTTATTCTTCTGTTTAAAATCTTTCTGCCATCCAACCAGAAACAGGAAAAATTCCATCTGTTGACCAATCATACACCATGAAAAATGACTAGTCACACAGAGTCATAGGTTAAAATAGGTTCATCTTATTTATTTGGTAAATACTTAAAAATAATAATGTTCGTTTGTTTTATCTGCCTATGAAAGAAAGTGTTACGGTGAAAGGTGCAAATGGCTAGCACATTACAGTCATTGATGGATAATCCTCCAGCTCAAAACGCCCCACAGAAAAAGTTGAAGATACCACAAAGTAAGGTCCCCCGGTGTGCTATTATGGGCTCTGTGTGGTCAAATCAGTCTTCTTTGGCTTGTACATACACAAGCACTCTCAGAATTTTTTTTGAATTTCCTAAAGGGGTGAATTTAAAGTCAATTAGTTAAACTGAATTAAACTCCTGTGTGGATGCTCTCATTCAGAATTAAAGTAGACTAAATTAAACCAAAATAATGTCAAATTAAATCAATTTGAATTGTAAATAAGAGCACCCATGTCAGGAATTAATCCACTTTAAAAATTCAGTCAGATTATTTGTCCTGAGTGTCCCTATGTAGACAAGGCCTTGTGTCTCTGGCTTAGTCTACAGTTAAAATGTAGATTGACAGAGCAACTATGCTCAAGTATGGGAAAATCCAGAGAGAGAGATACAAACTTTTGATATTACACAGAACTCGTCTTCAGGTCTAGGAAATTTACTCAGAGTGTCAGAGCTAAATGCACACCCCTGAGCAAAGGCGCCAGAGCAAGGGACACCAAGGGGCAATGATCTGCCCACTTTTGAAAGCGGGTGGGCATGTTGTGTCCTCTTTTCACCACAGGCCCGGCCCCCTGCCTCTCATCTTCCCCTTGAGACCAGGCCCTCCAGCCAGGCTGGAAGCTGGAGCCCAGCTCAATAAAAGCGACCCACAGAGCTATGGGGGAGGACTGATAGCATCTGCTGTCCCATGTCCACCACCCCCATACCCACATCAGGTGGAGGGACTGCAGCTCCCCATAGGTGCCCAGGCAGCTCTTACCATGGCCCGTTGGCTGTGGCTCTTCAGTCCACGAGGCCCTGCCCCCAGGCCAGGCTGGGAACCAGAGCTGGGTCGTGGTAAGAGCCTTGTGGGAAGCTGTGGGGCACTACGGACCCTTCACCTGGCCTGGTTGTAAGGTCCAAGGGTGGAGACATGGGCTGGGGGCCACTCTCACCCATGTCCACAGCTAAAAACTCAGGGACTGGGGCAGAAAGAGGAGTCTCTGAAGCAGTGTGTCTGTAGAGAGAGAAACAGAGGCCTAAATAGCTGCCAGTCAGGACAGGTTGGCAGTGCCTGGACAGAGATTTCTGCAGAAGGGAGTGGTTTATGTTTGTTTGTTACCTCTGTTCCCTCGTGTACATTTAATAAATAAACAGTATCACTGATTTGTCCTGTAAATGCGAAACGGTCCTGCTGGGTCCTGAACTCAGCAACCTTTTTGTTTAGTTGTATTTTTTTTATTTAGCTTTAAAAAAAAACATGAAATAAAATAAATAAAATAAAACATGTGCCTATCCAAGGATCTAGTTTCCCTGCCATAAATTACAAATAAAGAAATAAAATTAGAAAGCCAAGGTGGGTTAGAAAGCATCTTTTATTGGAGTAACTTCTGTTGGTGAGAGAGAGAAGCTTTCAAACTTACAGAGAGCTCTTCTTCAGCTCTGGAAACTTACTGGCAGTGTCACAGCTAAATACAAGATGGAAGAGATTGTTTATCATAAGTAGTTAACACACATTTCAAGGGACCAAAATAACATAAAACAAAACAAGTGTTTATCCAAGGATCTGGGCATCCCAGCCATAAATAACAATTAAACTAATACAATTACACAGCCAGCCACACATAAAACTCCCATCCAAGAACTCTGTTTCCCCTCAAAAGCCTTTTTCTGAAGCACCTTGCAGTGAAATGGACTGAAAGCTTTCACATATTATTTCAAATAGAAATGTCTTGACTTGCAGAACTGTCCAGTTCACATCATATATACAGAGGAGTTAAATAAAAAACATAAAAACTTTTGCTGGAAGGTTGCAACATAACGAAACTTTATTGCTTATCTTTCAGAATGACAACACACATGAACCAAAACCAGAGCGAGACAAAGCAGGCTACTCTCTGAAAAACAGAGAAGTACAATTCACCCAACCTTAGCCAAGGCTGGCTGGTTGCACACTGACTCTGACCCCATGCTTCTTTACCGAGCCCCCTGCCTTCAAGCAGGACCAGGAAAACCCCTGAGAATGTAAAGCCAGGGATCATAATGTTAAGCAGTTTTCAATACATACATCATAAGAACCTCATTATGTTTTCCTTTCTGCCTTTCTCCCCTGACTAGGCTGATGGTATGGAGGGAAATGTGCCTTTACAATGACTCCAATTCAGCAAACCATTACTTTTCAGTAAAACACATTCTGAACTTAAAAGTGATTTATGTGCATAGTTTGCTGAACTGGGGCTTATAACAGGTTGCCATAAACATACAGCTAAGGGTAGCATAAAATCCCTCCTTTACCTGTAAAGTGTTAAGAAGCTCAAATAAGCTGGTTGGCACCTGATCAAAAGGACCAATGAGGGGAGAAGATACTTTCAAATCTGTGGGGGAAGGTTTTTGTTTTGTCTCTCTTTGTGTGTCCTCTCTGGGTAGTGAGGAACCAGGGCAGGGAAAATACATCTTCTAAAGCCATATCTGAACTAAGCATCTAAGATTACAAATTGTAAGTAATAGGAAGGAAATGCATTAGATTATCTTTTGTTTTAGCTTGTGAATTTTCCCTAGACTAAGAGGGAGGTTTATTCCTGTTTTTTTGTAATGTTAATGTTTTACCTAGAGGGGAATTCTCTGTGTTTTAATCTGATTACCCTGTAAAATTACCTTCCATCCCGATTTTACAGAGGTGCTTTTTACTTTTTCTTTATAATAAAGTTCTGCTTTTAAGAATATGATTGGTTTTTAGTGTCCAAAAAAGCCAAGGGCTGGTCTGTGCCCACTTTGTTAGCCTATTTGGTTGGTATATTATTCTCAAGACTCCCCAGGAAAGGGGGTGAAGGGGCTTTGGGGGCTTTGGGGGGAACAGGAACTCCAAGTAGTTCTTTTCCTTGCATCTTTGTCTAACTCACTTGGTGGTGGCAGCAGTACCCATCCAAGGACAAGGAAGAATGTGTGCCTTGGGGGAGCTTTTAACCTAAGCTGGTAGAGGTAAGCTTAGGTGTACAGAGCTGGGAGGGAACCTAGACACAGATACTTGTCCACCTTTTCAGTATCTCACTATTTTGACTCTGATAAATCATTGTGCATATGAGGAAGGGCAAAGAGTACACTGATATCTCTTCTATGAGGGGCTAACTTCTCTCCCAGCTTTCTCCATTCAGAACTCCCCTAGGTATGTTTCAAACCCTACCCTAAGGGCCAAATGAGCTTGTATCAAAACAATTTATTCTGAATAACATTCATAGAATATCAGGGTTGGAAGGGACCTCAGGAGGTCATCTAGTCCAACCCCCTGCTCAAAGCAGGACTAATCCCCAGAGAGATTTTTTGGCCCAGATCACTAAATGCCCCCCAGGAGTTGAACTAGGCTTTGCAAGCTAATGCACAAACCACTGAGCTAGTCCTCCCCCCAATTTGTCACTGTCTAGTTTTTTTCCAATTGACTTTTTTCATATATGACAGAATTACTCTAAGTGAGTAGAATTAGAATTATTAGAATTAGAATAATTCTAAGTGAGATACAAGAGAAAGAAGTAGGTTTTGGCTACACCTGGCAATCCTGACAGCACAATTTTTAGCACGACTAGATAAGTAGTTTCTTGGTTGTCTGCTCTAGGAGAACGTTCACACACCTCAGTGTCAGGTGACAGAGGAATGTTTGTTGGTATCAGTATGTACCACACCTTCTGCACTGTGTGCTTAATGCAACAAATGGGCATGTCAGAGCTGATAGTAAAATAACTAAGACACATTGAGACTGGTGCTGAGGAAATTGCTGGAGGTGCAACAATAAACATGGTGTGGATATCAAAGTCCATGAACAGCTGAAAGAGATGACAGACGGGGGAGGTATGGGGATGGGGATGGCCAACAATGTAATGAGTCAAAATCTTCCCTGGAGTAACACCATTGAATCTGTGTTGAATTTGGTCCAGTAGGTCTGTTATGTGCACTCCATTTGGAGGAAACAAAAAGTCCTAAAAAATATTCAGAGCCAAAGGGCACACTCATGAATGGTGAGTTTAGAGTGAAAGTTTTGTTGGTGAAAAATACCACCAGGAATCTGCAGAGACAATCTGCAGAAACAGAACCCCACTAATTACACCTCACTCTGCCAGTGGCAGCCCTGCCCAAGAGCTTCAAAATGGACTGGGCATCTTGGGTGCCCAATTTAAGAGACCTTGAAGGGGTCTGAATTTCAAAAAGTGCTGAGGAGCCCCACTCTGAATATTAGGTCTTCTTAAGGTTGCTCAAGCTGGACACCCAAAATCAACAGTCAGTTTAGAAACACTTGGCCATTGCATTCATTAGGACTGTTCATGGTGTAGGGTACCAATCTGCATGCATCAAGCTCACAGTGTCCATGCTTAAAGAAGGCTGATCTCAGCAGTACAATCATCCTCCGACAGCAGAACCCACTGCCCCCTCTGATTTCAATGCTAGATTTTCACAGTCAAATTAAAAATAAATATATGGAGATATATCTATCTCATAGAGCTATAAGGGACCCTGAAGGGTCATTGAGTCCAGCCCCCTTCCTTCATTAGCAGGACCAAGTACTGATTTTACCCCAGATGCCTAGAGTAGCCCACTCAAGGATTAAATTTATAACCCTGGGTTTAGCAGGCCAATGCTCAAACCACTGAGCAATCCCTCCCCACTAGCTGCAAAAGGGGAAAGTTTGATATAATTTGGACTTCAGATTTAAAAGTATTAAACATCAGTTTGTTTCTTCAGATATTTATCTAATTTTTCAGAAAACTGGAGATTGTTTTGTGCAGTGTCACAAGTTATATAATGGCAAGTTTCAGAGTAGCAGCCATGTCAGTTTGTATCCGCAAAAAGAACAGGAGTACTTGTGGCACCATAGAGACTAACACATTTATCTGAGCATAAGCTTTTGTGGGCTACAGCCCACTTAGCTCATGAAAGCTTATACTCAAATAAATGTTTTAGTCTCTAAGGTGCCACAAGTGCTCCTGTTCTTTTTACAAATTATATAGTTTTTAGAAAGCTATTTGGACTCAGAAAGTAACCCCAACATGACAATAGTAATTTAAATGTAAAGAAAGACATATTTGACAATGTAGGGCTTGTCTACATGGGGATTTTGAGGAAAATGAATCCAAATTAATAGTTTAATTAATCCACTTTAAATTCACACATTTTTCTACTCTGGAATAATTTTTTGAGTACCCTCATGTACACAAACCCTTTTTTGCTGATGGCTTATGTAGATTTTCTTAGTAACTTATGTCTTTAAGGTTATGTTTACATTACAATAAAAAAAAACCTGCAGCCCAGGTCAACTAACTTGGGATCGTTGGGCTCTGACTGCGGGGCTAAAAATTACAGTGTAGAAATTCAGGCTCAGGTTGAAGCTTGCGGTCTGAGACCCACTCACTTTGTGGAGTTTCAAAGCCTATGCTCCAGCTTGATCCCAGATGTCTACACTGAAATCTACAGCCCCACAACCCAACCTCAACCATTGCCGTGCTGCGAGGCTTTTATTGCGTGTAGACCTACCCTAAGGCCCAGCCCCTGGTAACAGAAATCCTGGAGACACTGATGAGTGCAAAGGGGCAGGAAAAGTGCTGGATTTCCTAGTGGAGAATTCCTGCTCTATAGGGAAGTAAATCCTCTGGCTTAGAGCTTGTGTGGCTGGCTTGCATGCCACCCCAGCTCCTGCGCTGTATGGCATAGGGGCATGAACTGGCATGACTTGAGCATTACAGAACTGCAGTTAAACTGATAGGCTGTAATGGCCCTTTGGGGCGATAGCTAGGAAAAGCCCCAGAGCTGGCCTCAGAATTAGGACTTACAACCATTTCCTTTGTTCTCCCCACTGCCACATCGCCAAAGTTTGCCCAGCTGTAATGATCTGGAGGATGGTGTGAACTGCACCATCAGCAAGTTTGCAGATGACACTAAACTGGGAGGAGTGGTTGATACGCTGGAGGGTAGGGATAGGATACAGAGGGACCTAGACAAATTAGAGGATTGGGCCAAAAGAAATATGATGAGGTTCAACAAGGACAAGTGCAGAGTCCTGCACTTCGGACGGCAGAATCCCATGCACTGCTACAGACTAGGGACCGAATGGCTGGGCAGCAGTTCTGCGGAAAAGGACCTAGGGGTTATGGTGGACGAAAAGCTGAATATGAGTCAGCAGTGTGCCCTTGTTGCCAAGAAGGCTAATGGCATTTTGGGTTGTATAAGTAGGGGCATTTCCAGCAGATCGAGGGATGTGATCATTCCCCTCTACTCAGCACTGGTGAGGCCTCATTTGGAGTACTGTGTCCAGTTTTGGGCCCCACACTACAAGAAGGATGTGGATAAATTGGAGAGAGTCCAGCGGAGGGCAACAAAAATGATTAGGGGGCTGGAACACATGACTTATGAGGAGAGGCTGAGGGAACTGGGATTGTTTAGCCTGCAGAAGAGAAGAATGAGGGGGGATTTGATAGCTGCTTTCAACTACCTGAAAGAGGGTTCCAAGGAGGATGGATCTAGACTGTTCTCAGTGGTAGAAGATGACAGAACAAGGAGTAATGGTCTCAAGTTGCAGAGGGGGAGGTTTAGGTTGGACATTAGGAAAAACTTTTTCACTAGTAGGGTGGTGAGGAACTGGAATGCATTACCTAGGGAGGTGGTGGAATCTCCTTCCTTAGAGGTCTTTAAGGTCAGGCTTGACAAAGCCCTGGATGGGATGATTTAGCTGGGGTTGGTCCTGCTTTGAGCAGGGGGTTGGACTAGATGACCTCCTGAGGTCCCTTCCAACCCTGAGATTCTATGATTCTATGATTCTATGAACAGTGTGCAGCTAAGTGTATGGCTATGCCACAGTCACTGGGTGTGAGTACAGCTGGAGAAGACATGCCTGAGCTAGCTTTAATCTCACAATCTCAGTTCCTGGAGTGGAGCGGTGAAGCTGCCACACCATCGGCTAGCCCTGAGAGTAAATATCCTGGGTTCTGGGCTGGTTCATGCAACCTGGACTGAAGCTTGTGCTGCTGCAGAACTGGAGCTAGTGAGATTTAAGAGCTCACAGGCAACGACTGCAGCCTGAACATTCCCCTGCATCTCTGGCCCATTGTGCCTCAGGGAGAGTCAGTGCCTGCAGCAGGCCTGCAGAAGGGTAGGTGCTGTGTCACACTTGAGCAGCAGTGGTGCTGCGATCACATGGCCATGCCCTTCCTGAGCACTAGGACTATGATAGTAAATGGCCTGTTCACCACCACCTCTCACATGATCTCACCACACACATACTCACCCCCATGCTGGTGGGACACAGAGACATACTGTTCAGCTTTCCCTGCGTCATACAGTGACATCAGGGAAGGAACAGCCTGCTGTATTTCAAGAGGGAATAAAGAGAAATCAGGTGTCTTGTATTTCTGAGCATCTGTGTCTATTTTGATTGCTGTTCTCATTTCAGATCAGCCCCTATGACTCTTCCCACAAGAGCTACCAGAGGGATGGAGCTACAGGAATAGCTCTCCAGCTGCTTTCTCTGTGCCATACTCCTATCAGTGATTCCCTTTTCAGGTAAAAGCATTGTCCATAAAACACATCTCTGCAGCACAGAATCCCTGGGGAGATGCTGAAACCTGCACAAACCCCCTGCTGGTATTTGGGTTTCAGCAGAGAAAATTATTTTGTTTGTGTTACTGAGGAACGAACAGGTGATTCAGGAGGCATTGGGGATCTGGTCCTGGCTGGTTTTATGGCTTTGCACCCTCTCAGCACCCAGCCTCCAACAGAAGGGCAGATTGGGATGTGTTAGGCACCCAGGCAGAGCACAATGCCCCAGGGATACCCTCTGCTTACCAGGGCCCATGGGGACCAGCTGCTCTAACTTACACCAGGGGCTGGGCAGGCCCTACCTGGCCCCAGAATACAGAGAGAATGAAGGTGGCTTAAAGGCCTTTTTCTCTTCCATCCTTGTCCCAAGTGCAGGGACTAGGGAGCGAAGATCAGACCCAGCCCACTGAGGTCCCTGTCGAAGGGCTTATCTGCACTTTAGTGTAGACACACACACTACAGCGACAAGAGAGGTTCTCCCATCACTGTGGCGAATCCATCTCCCCGAGAGGCAAAAGCTAGGTTGACAGAAAAATACCCGCATCAACCTAGTGCTGTCTACACTGGGGTTAGGTCAGCCTAACTGCATCACTCAAGGGTGTGGATTTTTCACACACGCCTCCCCCCCAAGCAATATAGTTGTGTCAACCTTACTTGGGGGTGGGAAAGTGGGGATGGGGAGGGCATGTGGAGAGAAGTCTAAGTGGTGGGCTGCACACAGGACCCCTGACATGGAGGGACCATGGGGCACTTGGCATGGGGACAGAGTGGAAGGAGGGACACACAGAGTCCCTGGCATGGGGAAAGTTTGGGTAGCTGCAGGGAGTCCCTGAAATAGAGGGGAATGGAATGGGGTCCCACAGGGAGTTGTGCGGGGATGGAGAGATGAAAGGAGCCCTGGTGCATGCAATGAGCTCTGACTGCATAAGCTATGAACTGTGTGACCTACAAACTCCAGTTTACAGGAGCCTGAGTCATGTGAGGTGCTAAGAACCCACAACTCCCAGTGACTTCAGGGTAACCTCCGGGAAGCTGGTTAGCATGTGTGTAGGGTGTTTTCTGGTTTTCTTGCAACAATGCTTTCTTAAACACAATAAACTTACCTATCACACCATTTGCCAAAACACACAAAAGAAAACATGTGATTAGCTAAAGAACACCAAAATCCTCACTCTTTCTGCATAGGAAACCAACACAAATGATTCTTACAAGGGAGAGGAAAAATTCAGTTTGTCACAATGGAAAGTATTTGATTAGTTAATGTGGGCACACTCTCTCCTTCATTGGGGCATCTGATCTATTTCCCACCCCATTGCACACATACAAATGCACCGTTTTGAGGAAACAAGGTGTAAAACATTTTCATTTTTTATTCCCCCCAGAAACCTCTGAGAACACTGGTAAGCCTGCATTCTTTGTTCTCTACTTTCAATAACACCAAAATGTTTATGATGATAGATTATGAGTAATATCATAATTATAACAGGTCAAAACCATTGGTGAACTTCCTTATAGACACATACTACAGCAACAGGAAGAATTCTCCCATCACTGTAGTGAATCCATCTTCCCGAAAGGCGAAAGCTACGTTGAGAGAAGAATTCTTGCATCAATCTAGTGCTGTCTACACTGGGGTTAAGTCAGCTTAACTGCACCACTCAAGAGTGTGGATTTTTCACCCCCCAAGCAATGTAGCTGGGTCAACCTAAATGTTGAGTGTAGACCTGGCCTGAGTATTGGCATTGGCATGTGGCATTTTGGAGACCAGGCAGCTGTACAACATGACATTTATTGTGGACACGCGCCATGATCTGAAATTCCCTGGAGAAGCAGGTGAAGAATTACTTTGAACTCCAGCTGGAAAAACACAGAAATTGGGCCAGTGCCCTGAGTTAAAAATAAAGCCATAACAAAGGGACAACGCTGTCTCCCTGAAGATAGTCCCTTCCCAATCTCTCTCGTGTTGCTTTAGCTGTTGCTTCTGTGTCCATTTGTCACGGAGTATGGGGGAGTCCGGCCCTGCACCCCTCTTCCTGGGACTCACAGTGACTCTCAGCCAGCCAGTAAAACAGAAGCTTTATTGGACAACAGGAATGCAGGTTACAGCAGAGCTCGGAGGCACAACCAGGACCCCTCAATCAAGTCCTTCTGGGGTTCAAGAAGTTTAGTCCCCAGCTTGGGATTCCCTGAATTCCAACCACCCAGCCCAAAACCGAAACTGAACTAACTGAACTCCCTCCAGCCAGCCCCTTCCTTTGTCCAGCTTCCCGGGCAAAGGTGATGACACACCTCCCCGCTCCCTGGCTCAGGTTACAGGCTTAGGTCCTGTCCCTCACCTAAAGTCCTCCCTGGCTCTCCCATCCCCCACACAGACAGTCTCTACTCCATCACACCATTGATGTGCTGGGTCCCCAGGGCCAGGGGATTGACCTAGCCTGCAGGTCAACAGGGTGGTTCCCCAAACCTAACCTCCACTAGGTGACAAAGAATGGGCAGGATCTGCGGCCTGTGACCAAACAGAGCAGGATCGTGAACTTCTGTTCAGTGCTCTAGGCCACATTACAATCCTGGGAGAGGAAACTGGAGAAATCAGCTGCATTTTCCAGAACAGCCTGTAATAGATGACTGGTCGATAGCTAAAGTAGCAACATTTTTATTTAAAAAAAGGCTTCATAGGTTATCCTGGCAATTACAGGCTGGTAAGTCTAACTTCAGTACCAGGCAAATTCGTTGAAATTATAGCAAAGCGCAGAATTCTCAGACACTTGGATGAACACAATATCTTTTGGAAGAGTCAATGCAGCTTTTGTAAAGGAAACTCATGCCTCACCAATTCTTTGAGGGAGTCAACATGTGGACAGAGGTGATGCAGTGGATAAAGTGTAGTTGGATTTTCAGAAAGCCTTAGACAATGTCCTTCACCAAAGGCTCTTAAGCAAAGTAACCTGTCATGGGATAAGAAAGAAGGGCCTCTCATAGATTAGTAAGTGGTTTAAAGGCAGGAAAGAAAGTGAAGGAATAAATGGTCTGTTCTCACAAGAGAGAGCAGTAAATAGTGGGGTCATCCAAGGCTCTGTATGGGGACCTGTGCTGTTCAACATCTTCATAAATGATCTGGGAAAGGAGGTGAACAGTGAGAAGGCAAAATTTGCAGATGTTCATGTTAATTTTGTTTGCTAACATTTTTATTATCTCTCTTAGCCTAACTTTGCAAACCTACACAGCAGTCTTGGTTAACTATTCTTTAACATACCTTAGACTTTCAGACCTATGCATTAATAGATGTAATATGACTATTTTTGAACGCTGCATCCAATGAATTCCAGAATTTCAGGGAATGTTCTAGATATCAATGGGCAGAACCCTGTCAGTTTTGGTGAAATCTGAAAATTGGAAAGGAGAAATGGAGAACACATGGATTGTCTGGCACCTGGATAGCAGAGCTGGCACTTTCAACCCCCTCTGTAATTGATGGCATGAATAACACCTTTCAGCATAACAACTCCCTCATCTCATTTTTGCCCCATGTCTGAATAGAATTTAAAAATAGTGAAACACTGAAAGAGAAAGAAAAGAAGAGAGAAAGGAGAATAAGATTGTGGGAGTGGGAAGGGGGGGATGGGGAGGCATGTGGAGAGAAGGGTAAGGGGGCTGCACACAGAACCCCTGGCATGGAGGGTCAATGGGGCACTTGGCATAGGGACAGAGTGGAAGGAGGGACACGTAGAACCACTGGCATGGGGGAAAGGTTGGGTGGCTGCAGGGAGTCCCTGCAATCAGTGATGAGCTGCCAAAATCTTAACAACCGGCTCCCTACTGGGTCTTTGGCGGCAGGCCCTTCATTCACTCCTGGTCTTCAGCAGCACTTTGGCGGCGGGTCCTTCAGTGCCACCGAAGACTCAGAGTGAGTGAATGATCTGCCGCCAAAGTGCCGCTGAAGATTTGGAGCGCCGCCCGGTGAGTAAGCCCCACGTGTTTTTTTACCTGTTTTTTTTTTAAGTTCATCCCTGCCGAGGCCCTGTCAAAACTGTTCAAATCGGGCCCCACACTTCCTAAAGCTGGCCCCGCACATTGGGGTTGCAAAATTGTATCAGCGGCCAGGTAGGGAAGGCTGCGCCTCCCAAAACAGCTGTCCTCCCCATGCAACACCCCCCACGTCCTGCCCCCGACTGTCCCCCTCAGAACCTGCAATCCATCAACCCCACCCCTGCTCCTTGTCCCCTGACCACTGACTCCCAAGATCCCCCCACACTAACTACCCCCCCAGGTCCCCACTCCCTACCCAACTTGCCCCGCTCCCTGTCCCCTGACTGCCCCGACCCTCTCCACACCCCTGCCCCCTGACAGCCGCCCCCCGGAACTCACTGTTGAATAACAGCTGACTGCATCTCCAAATATAATATGTATGTAGCCAATAAGTCAGATTTAATAGTCTTTATTGGATTCTGATATTTATTGCAAAATTGAACTAAGTGCTTTGATGAAGCAGTTTTTACAAGCACTAGTATGAACTGAAGCTAGCAGTTATGTTAATTTAATCTCTGTTCTGTGGATATGATGAAAAGCTTGGCAAGAATTTAGACAGTAGCCATGGCAAATGTTACAGAACACCATTGTGGGGGAGGGGATTATATAGCTACTGCCAGTGGCTGTAAACAAAAGAAATGATGTTTTAACAGTTAGCCAGTGAGAAACTATAGTATTTCCATTATTATACAAACAGGTCTTAAAGTCATTGCCTTTCTTCCCGATGTGTTAAAAGCAATTACATTGGTTAATAGAATTCAGAGACAAGTTTTGTTTTTCCTAGTCACAAAGTGTAAAGGACAGTTCCTCTTTAGAATGCTGGGTGATCTAGTCTTACCATTATCTCTCTAGCTATTTTTCTATGTAAAACAAGTTACATATTTAACCCTGTCTGAAACAAAGAGACAGATTAACATGAATAGATAATATAGGCTTTAAAAACAGAACTGTAGACTGGAGAAAATGATGCAAAAATAGAAAGGAAATGTAGAGGAGAGGATTTTGCTAGGGGAACAGCTGCTATTATTTAGAACATACAGACAGGGAACTCACTGCCACCCTGGTATCCCATCCCTTTCCCCCCACCCACGCCAGCCTCCTTACCCCACAATTCCTCCCCCCCACGAGCCTCATCATCCCCCAATTCCTCCCCGCCCCCAGCCCCGTCACTCTCTGATTCCTCCCCTCCCCTTCTTACCTTGGGCTCCACAGGCTGTCAGCTGCAGTCTGATTCCCCTCCTGCAGTAGCAGCTGCTACTGGGAGACAAGACACTTGGGCTCTGTGCAGCTGAAGAGCCGAGAGTCCTTTGCTCGAGCGCTACCTTCCCCCGGTTTGCCCCGCAGCCCCCCTGAGCCTCGTCACCCCCAATTCCTCTCTCCCCCCCCCAGCCTCATCTTACCTTGGGCTCCAGCGGAGTGATTGAATCAGCTCGGGCAGGAGAGCTGCAGTTTGATTCAATCAGCCTGCCAGAGCCCAAGGTAAGAGGAGACTCTGAGGGGAGGAATCAAGGGAGGGGAGGAATCCGGGGGTGATGAGGCTCAGGGGGGAGAGGATTGGGGGTGACGATGTTCGGGGGGCTGTGGGGCAAACGGGGGAAGGTAGTGCTTGGGCAAAGGACGCTCTAGCTGCACAGAGCGAGGTGTCTTGTCTCCCAGCAGCAGTGGCGGCTGCTGGCTGTATGGTAACCCTAACAACCAGTTCTAAACCGGCTTCTAAATTTAGCAACTGGGGCCTGGTCTACACTACGCGTTTAAACCGCTTTAAAGAGCATAAAACCGATTTAACGCCACACCCGTCCACACTAAGAGGCCCTTTATATAGATATAAAGGGCTCTTTAAACCGGTTTCTGTACTCCTCCCTAACGAGAGGAGTATCACTAGTATCGGAATTACCATATCGGATTAGGGTTAGTGTGGCCGCAGATCGACGGTATTGGCCTCTGGGTGGTATCCCACAGTGCACCACTGACTGCTCTGGACAGCAATCTGAACTCGGATGCAGTGGCCAGGTAGACAGGAAAAGCCCCGCGAACTTTTGAATATTTCCTGTTTGCCCAGCGTGGAGCTCCGATCAGCATGTGTGGCGATGCAGTTAAAAATCAAAATAAAAAAAGAGCTCCAGCATGGACCATGAGGATGTGATCGCTGTAAGGGCAGGCAAATGTGTTCTATCAGTGCTCCGTTACAGAAGACCAAATTCAAAATCATTTTTAAAAATTCTCCACACAGACGCCATAGCAGGGACTCAGCACACTGCTGCATGACAAGCGTAACGGAAAGCCAAAGAATCAAATGGATGCTCATGGAGGGAGGGAGTGGGGACTGGAGGACTCAAGCAATCCCACAGTTCCTGCAGTCTCCTAAAAGCATTTGCATTCCTGGCTGAGCTCCAAATGCTTCTAGGGTCAAACACAGTGTCCGCGGTGGTTCAGGGCATAGCTCGGCAATTTACACCACCCGCCACCCACCCCCAGAAGTGAAAGGGAAAACAATCCTCTCTTGACTCTTTTATATGTCACCCTATCTTTACTGAATGCTGCAGATAGACGCGATGCTGCAGCAGTCAACACCAACATCCTCACTCCCCCCCCACACACCAGGGGTGGCTGATGGTGCAATATGGCTGATATCCATCGTCATCATCAGCCTTTTGGCACATGGGGCAGTGCAAAAGGACTGGTAACCATGCCGACTAGCATCCAGTGAGGTCAATCATGGGTGCCTGTGAAAAAAACTCCTAATTTTTTCTGGTAGATGGTGCAGTATCATAGAATCATAGAATCATACAATTCGAGATCAGAAGGGACCATTATGATCATCTAGTTTGACCTCCTGCAAGATGCAGGCCACATAAGCCGATCCACCCACTCCTTAAGCAAGCGACCCCTGCCCCATGCTTCAGAGGAAGGCGAAAAACCTCCAGGGCCACTGCCAATCTACCCTGGAGGAAAATTCCTTCCCGACCCCAAATATGGTGGTCAGCTGAACCCCGAGCATGCGGGCAAGACTCTCCAGCCATACCCTCTGGAAAAAGGCTAACAATATCCTGTCATTGACCCATTGTACTAATTACCAGTGTGGCACTTAATTGACCTATTGACTAAGCCCGTTATCCTATCATACCATCTCCTCCATAAACTTATCTAGCTTAATCTTAAAGTCATGGAGGTCCTTCGCCCCCACTGTTTCCTTCGGTAGGCTGTTCCAGAATTGCACTCCTCTGATGGTTAGAAACCTTCGTCTAATTTCAAGCCTAAATTTCCTGACTGACAATTTATATCCGTTTGTCCTCGTGTCCACATTAGCACTGAGCTGAAATAATTCCTCTCCTTCCCTGGTGTTTATCCCTCTGATATATTTAAAGAGTGCAATCATATCTCCTCTTATCATATGACAGGCTTTCCATTCCTCGGATCATTCTAGTAGCCCTTCTTTGTACCCGTTCCAGTTTGAATTCATCCTTATTAAACATGGGAGACCAAAACTGCACACAATACTCCAAATGAGGTCTCACCAACGCCTTATATAACGGGACTAGCACCTCCTTATCCCTACTAGAAATACCTCGCCTAATCCCAAGACTGCATTAGCTTTTTTAACGGCCACATCACATTGCCTACTCATAGTCATCCTACGATCAACCAGGACTCCTAGGTCCTTCTCCTCCTCCATTACTTCCAACTGGTGCGTCCCCAGCTTATAACTAAAGTTCTTGTTAGTCAGCCCTAAATGCATAACCTTACACTTCTCACTACTGAATTTCATCCTGTTACTAATACTCCAGTTTACAAGGTCATCCAAATCTCCCTGGAGGATATCCCGATCCTTTTCCGAATTTGCAATACCTCCCAACTTGGTGTCATCTGCAAACTATATCAGCCCACTCCTACTCTTGGTTCCCAGGTCAGCGATGGCTGGTAACCGTCTTCATCTGAGGGAATAGAGCAGAAGGAGGTACTGTCATGTCATGGAGTACTGTCATGGATGGATATAAACTGTTCAGGAAGGATAGGCAAGGCAGAAAAGGTGGGGGAGTTGCGTTGTATGTAAGAGAGCAGTATGACTGCTCAGAGCTCCAGTATGAAACTGCAGAAAAACCTGAGAGTCTCTGGATTAAATTTAGAAGTATGAACAACAAGGGTGATGTCGTGGTGGGAGTCTGCTACAGACCACCAGACCAGGGGGATGAGGTGAATGAGGCTTTCTTCCAGCGACTAACAGAAGTTGCTAGATCACAGGCCCTGGTTCTCGTGGGTGACTTTAATCACCCCGATATCTGCTGGGAGAGCAATACAGCGGTGCACAGACAATCCAGGAAGTTTCTGGAAAGTGTAGGGGACAATTTCCTGGTGCAAGTGCTGAAGGAACCAACTAGGGGAAAAGCTCTTCTTGACCTGCTGCTCACAAACAGGGAAGAAATAGTAGAGGAAGCAATAGTGGATGGGAACCTGGGAGGCAGTGACCATGAGATGGTTGAGCTCAGGATCCTGATACAAGGAAGAAAGGAGAGCAGTAGACCAGAGACCCTGGACATCAGAAAATCAGACTTTGACTCCCTCAGGGAACTGATGGGCAAGGTCCCCTGGGAGAATAACATGATGGGGAAAGGAGTCGAGGAAAGCTGGCTGTATTTTAAAGAAACCTTATTGAGATTGCAGGAACAAACCATCCCGATGTGTAGGAAGAAAAGTAAATATGGCAGGCGACCAGCTTGGCTTAACAGTGAAATCCTTGCTCGTCTTAAACACAAAAAAACAGCTTACAAGAAGTGGAAGATTGGACAAATAATCAGGGAGGAGTATAAAAGTATTGCTCAGGCATGCAGGTGTGAAATTAGGAAGGCCAAATCACACTTGGAGTTGCAGCTAGCCGGAGATGTTAGGAGTAACAAGAAGGGTTTCTTCAGGTATGTTAGCAACAAGAAGAAAGACAAGGAAAGTGTGGGCCCCTCGCTGAATGAGGGAGGGAACCTAGTGACAGAGGATATGGAGAAAGCGAGTGTACTCAATGCTTTTTTTGCCTCTGTCTTCACAGACAAGGTCAGCTCCCAGACAGCTGCACTCTGCAGCAGGAGGTGATCAGCTCTCTGTGGAGAAAGAAGTAGTTCAGGACTATTTAGAAAAGCTGGACAAGCACAAATCCATGGGGCCGGATGCACTGCATCCAAGGGTGCTAAAGGAGTTGGCCGATGAGATTGCAGAGCCATTGGCCATTATCTTTGAAAAATCATGGCGATCGGGGGAGGTCCCGGATGACTGGAAAAAAGCTAATGTAGTGCCCATCTTTAAAAAAGGGAAGAAGGAAGATCCAGGGAACTACAGGCCAGTCAGTCTCACCTCAGTCCCTGGAAAAATCATGGAACAGGTCCTCAAGGAATCAATTCTGAACCACTTAAAGAGGGGAAAGTGATCAGGAACAGTCAGCATGGATTCACCAAGGGCAAGTCATGCCTGACTAACCTAATTGCCTTTTATGATGAGATAACCAGCTCTGTGGATGAGGGAAAAGCAGTTGATGTGCTATTTCTGGACTTTAGCAAAGCTTTTGATACAGTCTCCCACTGTATTCTTGCCAGCAAGTTAAAGAAGTATGGGCTGGATGAATGGACGGTAAGATGGATCGAAAACTGGCTAGATGGTCGGGCTCAATGGGTAGTGATCGATGGTTCCATGTCTAGTTGGCAGCCGGTATCAAGCGGAGTGCCCCAAGGGTCGGTGGTGGGGCCAGTTTTGTTCAATATCTTCATTAACGATCTGGAGGATGGTGTGGACTGCACCCTTAGCAAGTTTGCAGATGACACTAAACTGGGAGGAGTGGTTGATACGCTGGAGGGTAGGGATAGGATACAGAGGGACCTAGACAAATTAGAGGATTGGGCCAAAAGAAATATGATGAGGTTCAACAAGGACAAGTGCAGAGTCCTGCATTTAGGACGGAAGAATCCCATGCACTGCTATAGACTAGGAACCGAATGGCTGGGCAGCAGTTCTGCAGAAAGGGACCTAGGGATTACGGTGGACGAAAAGCTGAATATGAGTCAGCAGTGTGCCCTTGTTGCCAAGAAAGCTAATGGCATTTTGGGTTGTATAAGTAGGGGCATTTCCAGCAGATCGAGGGATGTGATCATTCCCCTCTATTCAGCACTGTGAGGCCTCATTTGGAGTACTGTGTCCAGTTTTGGGCCCCACACTACAAGAAGGATGTGGATAAATTGGAGAGAGTCCAGCGGAGCGCCACAAAAATGATTAGGGGGCTTTAGCACATGACTTATGAGGCGAGGCTGAGGGAACTGGGATTGTTTAGCCTGCAGAAGAGAAGAATGAGGGGGGATTTGATAGCTGCTTTCAACTACCTGAAAGGGGGTTCCAAAGAGGATGGATCTAGACTGTTCTCAGTGGTAGAAGATGACAGAACAAGGAGTAATGGTCTCAAGTTGCAGAGGGGGAGGTTTAGGTTGGACATTAGGAAAAACTTTTTCACTAGGAGGCTGGTGAAGCACTGGAATGGGTTACCTAGGGAGGTGGTGGAATCTCCTTCCTTGGAGGTTTTTAAGGTCAGGCTTGACAAAGCCCTGGCTGGGATGATTTAGTTGGGGATTGGTCAAGCTTTGAGCAGGAGGTTGGACTAGATGACCTCCTGAGGTCCCTTCCAACCCTGAGATTCTATGATTCTATGATTCATCATAGCAACAGGGGGCTGAGCTCCATCAGCCCCCGCCCTTGATGTGTAAAGAAAAGATTCAATTGTCCCTGGACTAGCAGCGGGATGCTGGGTTCCTCCCCCCCCCCCCACTGCTTAATGTCCTGTCTGGAGTATCATAGCAGCTAGAGGCTGCCTTCCACTCATTTCTCACTAACAAGTCACTGTGTCTTATTCCTGCATTCTTTATTACTTCATCACACAAGTGGGGGACACTGCTACGGTAGCCCAGGAAGGCTGGGGGAGAACGGAATCAACAGGTGGGGTTGTTGCAGGAGGACCCCCTGTGAATAGCATACAGATCATAGTTTCTGCAGGATCTGTCACAGATCAGCTGTGCTCTCTGGTTCTATTATACACTGGTTCTCTAGTACACTTGCCCCATATTCTAGGAGGACTGATTCTATTTTTAGATACCAAAAAGGAGGGATTGACTCAGGGAGTCATTCCCAAGTTTGGCTTTTGCGCCCCCGGCTGATCTCAGCCAGGGGCACTTATGACAGCAGCAGATGGTGCAGTGCAAAAGGACTGGTAACCATGATCATCTTATTGCTAATTTATGGCATGGTAGATGGTACAGTATGGTTGATGACTATCTCTGCTGTCATGCAAAAGCAAATGCATGGTGCTGTGTAGCGCTGCTGAATCGCCTCTGTCAGCGGCATCTAGTACACATACGGTGACAGTCATAAAAGGCAAAACAGGCTTCAGGATTGCCATGCTTATGGTGTCTGCCAGGGCAATCCAGGTAAAAAAGGTGCAAAATGCTTGTCTGCCGTTGCTTTCCCAGAGGAAGGAGTGACTGACGACATTTACCCAGAACCACCCGCAACAATGATTTTTGCCCCATCAGGCACTGGGATCTCAACCGGGAAATTCCAAGGGGCGGGGGAGGCTGCGGGAACTATGGGATAGCTACGGAATAGCTACCCACAGTGCAACGCTCCAGAAATCGACGCTAGCCTCGGACCGTGGATGCACACCACCGATTTAATGTGTTTAGTGTGGCCGCGCGCACTCGATTTTATACAATCTGTTTTGCTAAACCGGTTTATGTAAATTCGGAATAATCCCGTAGTGTAGACGTACCCTGGTTCTGCTAACCGGTGCGAACCGTATCCAGCTCACCACTGCCTGCAATAGAGGGGAATGAGATGGGGATGGAGAGATTAAAGAAGCCTCTAGTGCATACAATGAACTCAGTCTTCATAAGCTATAAACTGTGGGGCCTGAGGGATGTGAGATGCTAAGAACCCATGACTCTCAGGGACTTCAGGGTAACCTCAGGAAAGCTGGTTAGCATGTGTGTAGGGGCTTTTATTGTTTCCTTAAACACAGTGCACTTATCTTTCACATTTGTTTCCCAAAATACATACAAGAAAAGAAGTGATTAGCTAAAGAACACCAAAAATCTCATCCTTTCTGCATAGGAAACAGACACAAATGATTCTTAAGAGGTAGAGGAAATACTCATTTTGACACAATGGAAATTATTTGATTAGTTAATGTCGGCACACTCTCTCCTTCACTGGGGCATCTGATCTATTTCCCACCCCAGGGCACACATATGAATGCACAGTTTAGAGGAAACAATATGTAAAACATTTTCTTTCTTTTTTCCCCCAGAAAGTCTTGAGAAGAGCACTGGTAAGCATGCATTTTTTGTTCTCTACTTTCAATCACATCACATGTTTATTATTATTCACTATAAATATTATCATAATAATCAAAGTTAAGAACCATTGGTGAGCTGAAGACAACAGCCCTTTTAGGCACTGCGACAATTTTAAGGAAAGTCAAAGGAGAACAGGTGTATTTTTAGTACCTAAAATGAGGGAATTCTGCAGAGGGTTTAATGAAATTCCTGACCATCCAAACCTACAAAGTCAATTTGTGGTCAGGATTTATTGGTGACTCAGTGGGATAAATTTAAGACAGGAGCTTTCCCCTTTTTATGCTTAAAGATTTTGTATGTTGTGAAAGCTATTTAAAAAACAAAACAAATCCTCACTCATGTAATATTGAGGAACAAAAATGATAAATGAGAAATTATGATGCTGTGCTTTTTTGTTTGTTTTAGTTTGTTTGAAATCCTGACAGGTCTGTAACCATTTCATCCATTTCATTTTTTCAAATAATTTTAATTATGGTTTCAGAAAATACACATCACAAAAGACCCCAAACAATCTAGAACGGTTCTGTATCTTTAAAATGGAAAGACACTATTGGTTCAGGACAAATCTATGTGTTGGATATTTTCAGTAACTAATGACCTTCTTTATTTGTCTTGTTCTACAGAAAAAATGGTTGAGGCTAACTTAGCCCTAGAAAACAAGATTCTCATTGGCACGGTTGTTGTCCTCATTGTTATCATCATCATCTTCAGTTGTTATTGTTCAAGTAGGAAAATCTTCCTTTTACATTTTTAAACTTTATTCATATTTACAATACAATCTGGATCTGCGTAAATTATGCATAAATAATGTATGTGACGTATAGGCTACTTCTGACCTAAATAATGTATTCCTCTTTCCTTATTTTTTTAACTTAATTTTGTGTATTATTTTAGGGGTGGTGATTTTAAATATGTAACTAATTTTAGTGCAATGGTCTCAAGTTGCATTAGGGGAGGTTTAGGTTGCATATTAGGAAACATTATTTCACTGGGAGGGTGGTGAAGCACTGGAATGGGTTACCTACGGAGGTGGTGGAATCTCCATCCCTAGAGGTTGTTAAGGCCCAGCTTGACAAAGCCTTGGCTGGTATGATCTAGTTAGTGTTGGTCCTGCTTTGAGCAGGGGATTGGACTAGATGAACTCCTGAGGTCTCTTCCAACCTTAACCTTCTATGATTCCGTGCTTGCATGAAAACATTTCCCCACACCCAATAAATAGGATGCTTCAAGACCAAGAGGAATTTTGGCAGATATTTGGTTTTCTTTCCCTTGGTAAGCTCTGTGCTTTGGGGAAGGGCTAGGACAAGGTTTCTTCTGACTCTGACATTAATGTAAGGTCTTAAGCCACCATGTCAATCTTAGCTCTACACTGTACAGTTAGCTTATATTGAGCTAACTATGTCAGTGTACACACTACAGCCTTGCTCTGCTGGTATAAATGCCATATTACACAGACATAATAAGTCAACCTGCAAGAGAGGCACAGGGCTTATGTCAATTTAGTTAGAGTGATACAATGTCTGTGTAGACAGTGCGTAATGTGCATAATTACATTGGCTGTTGGCTGCCAATTTTGCAATTTCATGGTTCCAAACATTGACAAGAAAGTCCTCCTGCTCCCAGCTGGGCTACTGCCTGATGCCCAAGCTCCCCACTCCTTGCTCCAATGTGGGCTGCCCCCATGCTTCCCATTCCATGCTCACAGCTGGGCTGTTGCCCAGGCTCTTCGCTTCCCACTTGGAGCTGGGATGCTCCAGGCGTCCCATCTCTTCACTCCATGCTGGGAGCCCAGCTGCACTGAGACTTCCAGCTCCCCGCTCCCCACTGGGAGTCTGGGCATTGTCTCATTCACAGTGGGGATTGAGGAGACAAGAGCCAAGGCAACTGCCCCACTACCGCTGGGGACCATGGAGCCGAGAGCAGGGGGTCTGCAATGCTCCTGGCGGGGAGTGCAGAGCTGAGAGCAGCCAAGCTCCCAGTTGGGAGCATGGAACTGAGAGCGGGGGTTGGGGGAGGGCCGCTGGTGGGAAGCCAGGAGGGAGGTGTGCTTCTGGTGGGGAGTGCGCAGCCGAGTGCCCGGGCGGTGGCTCTGCTTCCACCAGGGTTTGTGAAACCAAGAGTGTGGGAGGGGGAGGGGAAGCTGCAGGGCTTACAGCAGGATGGAGAGCTGGGAGGGGGCAGCTGGCAGGAACCCTAGGGTAGCCAGGCTCCCATCAGAGAGCTGCGAGCTGAGCTAAGAATCCTGGCTTTCAGCTCCCCACACTGTCCCTCTTAAGTCAGTGGAAGAGCTCATGGCGAGGA